>NC_135498.1:53159159-53231659 GCF_052857255.1 Amblyomma americanum
TATGTCTGCCACGATTTCAAGACACACGAATACGTTCTTTTGTTTAAAGAATAAATATTTCACTCGTCTAGACAGTGCGTAGCGCTATCTAATACACAATGGCATTGTCAATGCAATGCAGTTATTTTTCTTGCGTTTGATTCCTCCCCCGAACAAAATTTATGGCTACGCCACTGCTGCCGTGTAGTGATTTATTGAGCGCCTGTCAATGCGTCACAAAAGAATCAACGAGGAATAAATCTATTTTAATAAAAGAACGCTCTCAAGCCGCTGGTAACGGAGATTAGATAGGGGAAATATACATGCCGCGTGGTAAACAATTAGAGCAGCTTTGTCTCGATGCAAGAACCTTTAGCGTAGTAGTATGACGCATCACACGCGGGGCTCCAACGTGGTTGCACCAGGACGGCAGCTTTAGCGTACCACCCAACCTTCGGCAGCAGCGCACCGTGACCGCGGCAGTGCAGAGAAGGTCCGGCAACAAATGCCCCCCTCGCCAATGCTCTGAGCGGCCGCCTGAATGAAGCCGGCCCGTGAATGGGAAGAAGGCAGGCCCGTTTGTGGTAGTTTGCGGCGCGCGCAACAGAGCCGCACGAAGCTACGCTGAGGCATCGTCGGCTGACCCGGCCCGACGGCGAAGGTCACGCGCCGCGGTGACGTCACAGGCCGGAACGAAGCCGCCGCTGCGCGCCAGCCACGGGCATGGTCCCCCTACCACGGGGGGAAACCGGTTGCAGCAGTCCGGCCACGGCGCTTTACCGTAATTAGGACCCGGGCGCGGCGCGGCGCGCCCGTCGGGCCGGCCACTTTGCCGCGTGGCGCGCTGTGTTTGCTTTGCAAGCGCGTGAGCCGCGGACCGCCGTTCGCGTGCGGCGGCACGCTCACGTGCCGATGACGTCATCGCCGGAACACTTCCGCACCTACGGCGACCGCACTGTTCTGCGCGGAAGAGTTTTTGCAGCGTTTTTCTTGATACGCTACGTATTTACCCCACTGCATGGTTCAGACAGTAGGTACTTCTAGCTCTTGTTAGTCTTCAAAGAATAAGCGCGCTATCATCATCATCATCATTGCCATCTTCCATCTTCGGTGCAGTACGCCGATGTGAAAGATTTCGTGGTCCTGTAAGATCGGCCTCTATTTCAAACCGCGGGAAAGGTGGTCTTACCGTCTTAACGAGCACTGAAAGAGGAGGAGGGGTCATGGAAAAGGGAAACACACGGTAAATGCCTCTCTCTGGGCGACGGACACCTGAACCGAGCCGAGGGGGATGGGATGAAGGAATCGAATTGAGGTAGAGTTAAGGAGGTGCAGGTCTGTACTTTGTAATATGTAGAGCTTCCCAACACCAAATTTATCAAAGCTGAAGCTCTGTGGACACTCAACAGTTTACTGCATACTTTGGTAAAGACCCTGCCGTCCGAGTGGCGTACAGAAGAGGATGATGTGTGCCGCGTTTGCTATGCGATGTTCGCTGCCGCTCGCGCTAGAGCAAGCCGCCGCAAACTGCCGTGATACGGCCGGGCAATTCCCCACGCTCGTGACGCTTATTTTCCAGACGTGGATCGCCCTCGTATCTGACAGGTCGAAAAGATCGCAACAGGCCCCAGAGGTCCTCAGTCGTAAAAAAATAAAAGAGAGAGAAACCTCCGGCGTTCAAAGACAGAAAGCCATATATCGGGAGGACACTTCATTCCGCACGCTTTCGCCTCTCCCGACTCCGCTCGGCCTCCACTCCTCGATGCTTGTTTTTCCCCAGTATTCTTCTGCTCCTTTTCTTTCCTCCTCTTTCTGCGCGAAGAGAAGAGAGCAGGAGGCCAGGCGGAGAAAGAAAGATAAAAGAAGAAAGAAGGAAGAAAAGAAATGAAAATCTCAGCCCCGTTTGCAGGCGCAGTTGTCGCTTCGCTCGCAGATGGCGGCCCCCTTCAGGCCGCGCCGGCCGCGCGACTACGCGGGAGAGTCACTTTTACGACGCCGAAGGCGAAGCGCGAAGGGGGTTCTTCGCACGCTGCTCCCATAAAATTCGATTTATCGCCTCGCCACATTGGAGCACTTGGCTAAATATAGCCGTCGCACACTGCCGACGCCGCCGACACCGGCAGTCGTTGGCGCATTAGAACGACGGCGGTGATCCGCGCGGGTCTGCGGCGATTGCCGTGCTATATAACGCCGTAATATTCACGAATCGCGCTCCGGTGTGCGCGGTGTATGCGATCGCTCAGAGAGGGCGGTAGGTGTAAATCATCGGGTGCTGAAACGCGGTCCTCTCATTCGGCCACTGTATACAGCGGTGTGCTTTCAGTGACCGCCGCTGATGAACGGCTGGCGTTGACTGCCGCCGACGGTAAGGCGCTCTATCGGCGACCGCGTGCACTTCTTGTCTCGAGTGTCGTGACTCGGCGCTAATGAGTCTCCCAGGACTGAGGGGCTCACGCAAAGGGTCTGATGAAGTTTTGAAGAGCTTCTCTATATAGACGTGTGCCGAAAAGCGAGGAATGCAAAACCAACAACAAAAGCGCGCGCGGTATGTGGCTGTTGTGAACGGATCGGATTCCTACAGCTGCTGCATATGCCTATTCGAAACGGATTCGTTGCAAGAGTGGTGTAGACTCTTTCCACAGCTCCACCGTGTTTTTAAAGCACGTATGTGTTTGGCGCATGACAGCCTCAGTTTCTTGTACACAATAATTTCAACGAAACATTGAACCAGCCAACATCTACCGAGCGGCAGCAGATGCCACAGCATCAGATAAGCCAGAAGACACATGACAACCGGCAAAGCTTTGTCCAAATTTCCACAGGTGTTCAGGTGAAACAAGAATTTCGCCGCTTCATAGGAGGCATTCACATGCGACTCATTTTCAATGAAGCCCAAGTAGTAGCAGTATGAGAACAGCCTTTTCTTCAGCTAGTTGGTATTCCACGATGTTTCAAGCTGCGCACACAGACAACAGCGCCCTCACTGTCGGTCCTCGTGTGTGCGCGCTGTTTTTAAACTGAGCCATAGTAGCAGGAAGCGCAGTTGAAGTGAAACTCCTCTCGAAACATTTATATCACAGAATGTTTAATTTTTTCTTTAAATTTAAGACATTCGTTTAAGAAATCTTTTTTCCTGCATGGCCCACCTGCCAACGACGAAATGCGGGAAGCGTGCGCGGTTATCCACGATACTACGTCTGACACGGCGATGCACCGGTTTCGAGATCAAATTTGTAGACCCTTTTCCTTTCGTTACAAACTGTCTCCCCCCTTACGAAGCTTATTTAGACAGTCTATAGAGTGCCCATAGACTTCTTTCTATAAAATCTAGAGACTTTCTATAGACGAACCCTTGAAACTGTCTATAGAAAATACAAATTTTCTAGACAGTCTATAGACAATCTACAGGTTTATGGTCATACATTTTAGTAGACTTTGGTCTATAGACAGTCTATAGACTCCGAGTAGACAAAATCTGTATAAGAAGGCAATAGAGTCTATAATAAGTCTATAGACTGTCTACAGACCATTTTTATACGGGCCGTGTCCTTCCCGAGCCTGGAAGTGTACGGGCACGAGCGGCCACTCATCACTTCTCATTTTCCTGTGGCGCCACTCAAAGCGAGGCGATGCATGGCTCTGCTCGAGCGTGGCGAGCGCGCGACTTTGCATCCCCCCCCCCCCCCCCCCTTCTCCTCCGGCGGCAGCGGCGGCTCCGGTGGCGAGCGTTTAATGGCCCGTGACCGCGGGAAATGAAAAATGATCACCGGTTCAATAATGATCGCCGAATTAGCGACGCCTCAATGCGCGCTTGACCGCCGCGTGGAACCGCCTCTGCAGGTCGGCCTTGGGGAACCTGCGCGCGCGTGTTGTCTACTCCTTTCGCGTGTCGGGGCCCATCGGAGAAAGTGAACGTGCAGGAATAGATAGAGATGCGCGTTCCAAGTGAAAGCATGCGGGGACGACTGAAGATTGCCCGAGGATTGCCTATCGACAGCGTCCATTAAAGGCGCCGCCAAAGAGGATTCTCCGCTCGCCTGTTTACGGCGGGAACTCGACCTACACTCTCCAAGCGTTCTTAGAAACTTTGAATGATTGTTCTGTGCGGCCGATTTCCCTATTCAATCGAATTAAACGTCCAGGCTACCACTTTTTTTTTTTATAACTGACCTCCGAGAGTAGGAGCAGCCAACCAACGCGTGGAGTGCCTTTTAGCCAGTCGCGTGGCGGCTTGCCGCTTTGCCATCGGCAGAGTGATACGCAGTAATACGTGGAGCTATCTGCGAAGGCAAAGAGTCGATGCGTATTTTTATTTCTGTGAGCCTAATTTGCGACTATGCTGTATGCGACTGAAACTATTTATTCACGGGAACCTAAAGAACAAGATAAAAGCGAAGGCGCCACGGTATTGGCTGAAAGAAAGTCAACGCGTTGGTTGACTCCTCCTACTCTTGGAGGTCAGTTAAAAAAAGAAATGGCGGGAGCCGGGACGTTTAGTCCGATTGGATAGGAAAATCGGCAGCACAGAACAATAATTCGAAGTTTCTAGGAATGCTCGGAGCGTGTAGATCGAGTTACAGCGAAAAAAAAAAAAAGACGAGCGCAGAATCCTCTTAGTGAACCTTTCAGCAGTCCGAACAGAGTACGCGCGAGAGAAGCGAAAAATTGGAGTGGACACTTAGGCTCCGCCTTATATGGCTATGACGCGATAGCGTCAATGGGTTAATACCAATATATATACAGAATTGGTCTTTCTAGACTTTATATTCACAGATATCCCTGGGAGTCCTAATTAACCACTCCTGAAAGTGGAGAGGGGGATTCACATTTCTCCACTCTGCCTCCTGCCAAACGAGGATCCGCACGCCAACGCCGGACGCTAACTATAGGTTCATTTTTTTTTGTTGAGGTCACCGACGTTAATCTAGCTATACATACTTTAAGCCGAGTGCTAGCCAGCCTTTTCCAATTAGTTATCACCAGGCGTGTATCTAGTGGAGTCATTTTTTGTACGCACATCTGCTAAAATCTCCCTTAATATGGAGTCCATGAGAAGAAGTTCACTAGCTTCAAGGGCTAGATACCGCTTAACCTTTTGCAGACAGCCAGCGACACGTGGATGGATGGATGAGCCTGCCACATTAACGCTCATCCATGGAACCGCAAATACAAAAAGACTCTCATTTCTCAGCGAAAGCAACACTTCACTCGACTGTGAACGCAGGTGTCTGCACACATGGCACGTGAAGAGCATTTACAGTGCTATATTCCCATATCGATTCTTATTACAATGGTACCTTGTTTTTCTATGCACACATAGCTAAGACAAAGACAATCAGTTATAAATCTGCGTCAACAAACTTTAAACTGGCTAATATTCAGTTCATATTATTTCGCGAGCAGTCAGGGCTTCTAGGCTCAAGGCTGTAGATAAAAGCCCGATATGACCCAGAATATAACGAATGTTGCTTCTTTATGCATATCACTGGACAGGTAACGGACAATACAAATCGAGAAAATAAATAGCTGCATATATGTATGGCTCACTTGTAGGCAACCTGTGTATTTTACAAACTCTCCAACAATATTAAGTTCTCCTCGCTTTAGATGTGCATTCTCGCACGCGCCTGTCAAGCGTATACCATACCGCGCATGAGGCACCAGTGCTTTAGCTCGTGCAGGCGACTAAACTAAGCACGCTCGTGCCAAAGCTGATGTCTGATCGCCGCCTGGGCGCGACAGAGATGAGCTTTCGCCGACACGGCATCGCACTTCGAGTTGGAAAAAAGTGTGTGTGTGTGTGTGTGGGGGGGGGGGGGGGGTAGTGCCAGCAGGCAGAGCCCACATACTTGGCTGGCCTCGCAAGGCGACTTCAGGCGCAACGAAGCGCCTGCCACGGCTCGCTATTTTATTCCGCACCGCGTTAATTCAGTTGCCCGCGGAGAGAGGTCGCTAGAGAGAGGGAAGCCTCCGTGAGTCCCCGACACCGGGCCTGCCAGGCTCGGTAAAAGATGAGGGCAATAATCGTCGCCGCTCGTGGCTTTATGCGACGCGCGCAGCCAATCATCATTAGGCGCACACCGCCGGCACTCGAGCCTAGGCGGCAGAGCGCCAACGCCACGCGGAGAAGCCGACGGCAAGGAGGGTGTTTGGCTCCGTGGCTCTTTGAGCCGGAGCTCTGAACCCGGCGACAACAGCTGAGGACAGCGAGCGAAGGAGCGCCATTGTTTTCTCCGCACGACGCGCGTGACTAACGGCGGAGGCGTGCTCTGGTCCACAGACAAAGGGGGTGCCAGTGGTGGGGAAGGGAAACCGCGAGGAGGACGCGTGGACTATACGGCGACAGCAGACTCTGAACGGGGGCTTGGAAGATTCTGCGATACACGCGCTGAGCTTCTGTATACTCAGTACGGACGAGAGGTGCCATAACTGGGGAACTAACTACACGTCAGAAATTGCATGGCTGGAGTGATGTATGTGCAAGTGTCAAGAAACGCCCTCCCAGCATCGATGTCAGTGCGGCTGAGAAAACAGACTGCGCAGAGAGCGTTTGTTGTACTTGTATCGCTATTCTTGCTGTTTCAGAGGAAGCTATAACAGTAATTAGAGAGATTCAACAGAGCGGAGAGGTACTATGGTCGGATACAACTCAAGAACGAGGCGGCTTTTCCCTGTCAAGGGACCCCCTTCCAGCCAATGGCGTCGGCCGATTCTCAGGACCCTGCTAGTGTGACAATACAGGAAGTGGGAGATGAAAGGGGATAGCCCCCTTCCTTTATGGTCGGCGATAGTCCCCTCCCTGCATTTAGCGCCACTCTCTGCACTGTCAAGCTAGCAGGGTCATGAGAATCGGCCGACGCCATTGGCTGGAAGGGGGTCCCTTGACGGAAAAAAAGCCGCTTCGTACTTGAGTTGTATCCGACTATAGCGTATACGTATACCGGATTACCGGACACTCCCTGCGCACTCGCAGTGGCATGCAGTGGCGGGATGGGTGGGGCCACTGCCAAGCGCAGCCGGCGTACAGTAATCCGGTATACGTATGCTAGTACGTATACCGGATTACTGTGCGTGTACCGGAATACGTATGCTAGTATGCTAGTACGTCTCCGCCCTGCTTAATCTCTCCTACTTTTAAAAATAACACCGCACCGCAAGCATTTGGTCTGTCCTCACAGGTGCACGCAAATGTGAAGCGACGCTAACCACTCCCGCGACTATAAACTGTACTCATCGCCTTTAACGTCGTGTTTTTGAAAGAAAGACCGCTCTTCCCGCACCTGATCGCCTTCGTTCGCAAACAGCTCCTAATGATACTCGTATTCCACGTGGCGATATCATCGTCCATGGGTACCGGAGACGCGGGACAAGCAAGGAAGGCCACGATACACCTTGCGCACAAAAGCATAGAAGGAACTTGTTCAATGCCTATTCGTTCAAGCGAAGACGACGACGCCCCGAAAAATAATAAGTGACTCCACCAAGGATTCCAGGATCACCCCACGCAATTATGCGCGTTTTCCCGTGCGCCCCCTCCCCCCCTCCCTTAATGGTTTGCCGACGCTGAATGCCGGATACAAAAGAGGCCCGAATCCATCAGCACGCCAGTGAATCGAGACAGCGGCAGAATCGACAAATGAGCGCGCGCTCGGGGCAGACGCGAACACGCCCTGTGGCGGAGGCGGCGGTCGGCCGTATAGGACGATCGCCTTCGTCGGCGATGTATTGGACGCACACATATGCGGCCCCCTTTTGTGGAAAAGATCCCCCTCAGCTGACGGTGTATACGCCCATTCGTGAAGTCAGCAAGCACACGAGGACGACGCTGAGGCAGAGCTGAACAGGAACGTGGCAGCCTCGCGTAGGCGGATATAAAATGACACAGACGTGATGGGCAGGGGCTCGAGCTGTTTCTTTAGCTCCATAGTCCCGATTTGGAAGGCGGCAAAGCATTCGGAGGGAGGAGAAATTGATGTTTTTTTCAATGGTCGTCACCGTTGACGCCGCTGTCGGACGCTTGTGGTGCACACCAATGGTCAACGCGCACGATTATAGCTGCGACCACTTCACTTGCTAAGCTAATGGTGTTTTACGCTACTGTACCAAAAATTTGTAGTAAAACGCACGTGAATTAGACAGCTCCTAACGAAAGCTCCGTTCAAAGAGTGGACAGATGTAGTAGGGTACAACTCAAGAACGAATAGGCAGATGCCCCTCAAAGGATGCCCTCCAGCCAATGGCGTGGACTGCTTTTCGTGATACCGCGGTTAATCTGATCAAGCAGACATTATCCCCCCCCCCCCCCCCCCCCCCGCGATTTCACGCTAGCCGTTCAAATGGGGATGTGTAAACGGGAAAGAATTGGTCAAGGGGCAGCATCGGTCGACGCTATTGGCTGGAGAGGCTCTTTTGAAGGGCATTTGCCGCTTCGTTCTTGAGTTGTACGACTCTAGCGTCATATGCAGCAATGTTCGCGCCCCTGGTGATTAAATGGGTCTCACAAGAGTAAATGTCCTTCAATTCTACCAAATGTTCGAAAGAGGCAGCAGCTGTGATCTGCAAAGCAACTTCCCCTGGTGATTAAATGGGTCTCACAAGAGTAAATGTCCTTCAATTCTACCAAATGTTCGAAAGAGGCAGCAGCTGTGATCTGCAAAGCAACTTCCCCTGGTGATTAAATGGGTCTCACAAGAGTAAATGTCCTTCAATTCTACCAAATGTTCGAAAGAGGCAGCAGCTGTGATCTGCAAAGCAACTTCCCCTGCGAGCACAACTAAAACAGGAGGGTGGGCGGTACGCCACAATTAACACTGCTCTCTAATTATCGAACTGACAGTGGCTTGGGAGTCGCGCGCAGAAAAACAGACCTTTGTGCGGCACTGACGCCGGGGCAGCAGCGGTTGTTGCCGACAATAAGCTAGCGATTCGAAATACCAGTGAGCATGCCCAAGCGTTGACTACGTCTGTGGGAAGCTGTAAAATTGTTGCTTCGAGAGACACGGTCGCTCGTAAAGGCTTGTGGTTATCAGCCAGCATTCCAGGTGTGATCTACGTTCCGCGACATTTTTCTTCGTTTTCGGCATTTCTCTTTTCTTTCTCATAATTTATTTGGCGTGCTATACCACATCGTGGCTGTCACAAAAAAAAAAAAAACAAGAAACGCGCAGTGCCATTTTGCTGGTGCTCTGCCAACGGCAGCTCCAATGGAATGTGAAAATATAGAAGCGCTTAACCTAGTGAGATTAAAGTTATGTTTACTAGGCAGTATTGTTAAAAACCTGAGGAGACACTTAAGCTCCGCCTTAAGGGTATGACGCAGTAGTGTTAAGGGGTGTCTTCTGCGGCCTGCGGTCGTCCCTGCGTATCACTTCGCACACACGGATACTGTTATTTATTTGACCATCACACAACGCTTAACATTCCCTTAAGAGCACAATGCCATAGCATTAGAGACCCCTCTCGCTCAAGTGGTCCTTCTCTGCCGCCTAGATCGCGAAGAGTCCTCATACCACTACCGGCGCAGTAGTGCAGCGGCTAAGCGCTGTGCCACTTGCCCCGTCAGGTGGCTGTTTCAAACACAGCCACCGGTGGGGTTTGTGAGACTCAGCTTGCTCTTCCCGAGCGTTCGCTCACGACCAATTAACCACCAGTTTAACTGCCACCTACCACGATGGGCAGGTTGTGATGACGTCACAAGGTCACGTGGCCTAGGAGGCAGATGAGTCACCTGCTTTTCCACTCGCAGCGCCGCCATTGCGACGACGCCGGATTTTCAGCATAACTGCAGCCCTAACGCTGCCGAGTTAAAAGAAATATGTCAGGCGATGTGACTCGACAAATCTGCGTTAGTAGCATCGGTTGAGCATTTCGCTGCTACAGTAATCGCCTTCCCGTTGTTTCGAAGTGGGATTATCGTGGGTGGAGGCATCTTGAGGATGGAAGTGAGTGGATGGGTGGTGACTATAGGGCCTTCTCTCGAGGGTGCGAAGCTTCTGGCGGGTGAAGTGGCTTGTTCGGTGGTGGGTGGATATTCTGGAGTGTGGAGATGGGTGGTGGGCAAACGTGGGCGGGTAGTGGTCGGATACCTTCTGGAGGGTACACTCTAAATATCAATACACCTATGGAGTGCGCTGGAGGACTGCTTACTCCCTTTTTAGTCCCCGCTCCCTGTTTAGAGTGCAGCGGCATCACAGAACACCAGACGGACAGGCTTTGAGGAAGTCGGGGTTTGTAATGCTGAAGCATTAATTAAAAAAAGATACGTGCATGGGATTCCGCGGTATGTCTCCCCCATCGGTGTGCGTTGCACACCAGACGAACTTGTCCGTTTTCGAGGTTGTGCTTTTGCTATGTTGGTGATGTTGATAATAATCACGGCGGTATAAGGAGCATGCGCGCGACAAAGGACAAGATTGCGGACGTAGTGGAACTGCCGGGACGAGAACAAGTATCGCGGAACATAAAAAAGAAAAAAAGCAGAAGAAAAAGTTCTGAAACCGTGCCATGATAGATAAGAGGAAAGCAAACATAAACAATAGAAAATAATATCCCCTGTATTGTCCTGTCTTTAGCGATGTTTTGCTATCCTGTTCGAATCTGCACCATGCGCTCCAAAAAAGAAAATTGAAAAGAATATAGATCTCATATACATGAACGCACGAATTATAGTCGAGTTCAGCGAAGCTCCATGACAAATCTTCGTATTCCCGGCAATAGTATCTGATCAAGCTCTGCCATGTCTGTCCATACACGGTCGCAGATGCCACTCGTGAGCAAAGAATCATCCACAAGTCGTTCCCATGATGCATGCCATGTGGAGGAGAGGACATACTGAGTCTTTGGTGACTGGTGAGCCATTCGTCCGTTTAGGACTCGCTTCGCCCTCATCCCCGCTATATCGGATTATAAGAAACTGATAACTTTCTTCTTCTTGCTGCTGCTGCGGCCCTGTTGGTGTTTTTTTTTTCTTTTTCTACGCCGCTTCTTCTTCTTCTGGCTCAATTCAGCTAATGAAACGGACCAATGGCTCGTAAAAGGCAGATATTTCGGCAAAATAAACTTAACAGAAGCACATTTTAAAAGACCTCATGGAAATAAAATCAAGGGAACTACTGATAATCAGGCCAGACGTTCCTGGCGCAGCAGCTCGACCTTTACCCCGAACAGGTGCCTGCTGAATAACAGCTGCGCCTACTTAATTGCCAAACTTTATTGGTACCCGGATGCGCGTGCATGTATTGCCGCAACGGGAGCCGAGCTAATCGCGCCCCGGGCAAAGATAAGTCACTGTTCGCGCCCCCAGGAACGCGCGCTGGTTCCCCAGAACCTCCGCTGTCTTGCAGTTCTCAAGCCAGATAAGCAAGTCGCCCGTGTGACGCGCGTTCGTCCTGTCGGTTGCGCGAGTAACGGAAAGGACCCTCAGCTATATACCTGTATAGGCGACCTCCGTGCGGGCAACGCGCAATTCAAGTCGAAAGGTGCCCCCCCTCCTGTCGCTGATAGCCTCACTGCAGCGCGGCACTTGTTGGCGTTTCTTTTTTTGTGTGCGCGCGTGTGTGGCCCGGCAGGCTCGATAGACGAACTCGCCGAGTGCGCGCGTTGCTCGACTTATCGCCTGTCAATATAGTTAAGGGCCCCGGCGCCGTACATGCGGGAGTCGTATAACGGCGGCGACGTCCGCTAGAGCAGCGGGTTCGGACCGGACAACACGCTCGCTCTTCTTATCAATCGCCGTAAAATCGGGAATCTTGCGTGTCGCGCGTTTTCCGAGCTGCGCGCGGTGCTATTGACGTGCCAATGCGGGGCCTCCTCGGACCTGTGATGGTGGTCGGCAGATCGTAAAAGCTCACGGCGCAATGTGACCACGTCTCTCCCGACGCGACGACGCAGCTGATACAGGTTATATGGAGGGGGGGGGGGGGGGGGTACAGAGCGCGGCATCGTAAATGTTCGGGGACAACCGCTCGGTCCGTCGTCCACCGCGTCGATCCGGCCGACGACGGTGACACCCTCTGTGGTGACGACTGTTGAGGTGGACGCGTTTGGCGTGCGCGCGCCTCGCGTCGTTAATAAGCTCACATTCGATTGCCTTTTACGGCTGCACCAGGGGCAACTTCCCCACGGTTAATGGGAGGATCGCCGATGTACAGGTCCCTCAAATAACAAAGGGAACAAGGAATTTGTAAAAAAAAAAAACACGAATTATTTTGATTAAGAGTTCAAAATGGCCTTTGGGTATACTACAAGCCAGGAGAAAAACTAAGAAAACAGCAGCTAGCATGCTTGTCACACATGATTTTGGACTAATCATTAACTGAATGCTCAAACGTTGTTGCCTTTCATAGGGTAGGAACATGTACCAGCTTATGTACCGTTATTCAAATCGACACTTTCTGCTGAGGCGTTTTCGGATTACGTTGACGTGCGCATGGCAAAATCGGCCTACGATCACGAGTAGCACCCTCGGCCTGACCGCTTTTGCTCTTGTCTTGTCACTCACCATATAACCCATCACGTTTACCTTGCTCGCCAAACGTATTAGTCCATCTGTTTTACCCCGATGCCTCTCCATTTACGCTATTTAAGTATTTCCTGGCTTTACAAAGTGAGAACCGACACGTCCACGTTCTTTGGCATAACGTTCCCAGAATTTGCGGCTCAGGCCTCTTCATGGACTCCTGTTTCCTCAACATCCGTCTCCAGAAGCCAAAACAGGCTGGGATATTTTATTATGAGTCATTTCTCGCCACCCTGCATGGCTTCTAAATACTTACCGATAACCCACCCTGAATGCAATTCCCTCTAACGGCGTGTTTGATGCAGTAGGTGAGGTCTGATTCCACATTCTTGTGGCTTCTTACATTCCTCATTGTGTTTACACAGCTGTAGCTTTCAATGGAAACCAAAGGTATCCTAGTTGAATAATGCGACAGGATTCGAACGATGCACCTCAGTAAACGCCGCAGACACTGTGCGGCATGACTTTCCCAAACTTTATACAGCCTACGTCCCCTAAGGAAGTCTAGTGCATACATTTAGTGGCTCCTGTTACGTCACGTATGGGCGCAATCAAGCACCACGTGAAATGCCGGTAAGGCATCTACAAGAACGTATGAGCTACAGCAGCACCCTTGGTAGGGCAGCGACCTCAAGAGTTATTATCGGCTCTCTGGTTCGCACAGAAAGACGTCGCTTGAATAGACGCGCCGAATTCGAGGCATCTTGTCCATTACAAGCACACAATGACATACGAGGAAAATGCGCGCACGAAGAGCACACACGCGCTGGCACATTAACTTCGAGCACGCTCTAAATGCTGAGAGGACAGGGACAGACAGCCCCGCAGACAAGGAAGGGCAATTTTGGCAGGGCATCATTTCAGAGTCCCGTTTATGGGTGTTTGGACGAAAGTGCGCGCAGTGATGTTTACGCAGGCGAGAGACCAGATCATTGCACCAAATAACGAAAGCGCTAAGATGAAGACAACATCGTCTGTGCGCGCCTTGTCTCCGGCTCCTTCTCTCTTTGTTCCTGTATAGCGTTCTCCTCAGGAGTTCTTCCCTACAGCCTTTTTATTTTCTCAACAAACCTTCACCGCAGTAGTACCTAAGCAAAACTGCATGTATCCTACGCCCACGAAGTGCTAAAAGCCAGGACGATACACGCGGACAGCTAAGCTCGACAAAGAGGAATGCTACAGGAACAGAACCCTCGCACGCAAGGAGGTGGGAAAGAGAAAGGCGGTCACGCGGGTGGCGTCACAGCGAAACATCACACCGCGGGGGGGGCGCCACAAGTGCACCCTCCACGCGGCGGCGAAGGCGAGAGTAACTAATCGTTTTCAGACCGCGCCGCGAGCGCGGTGCGAGCCCCATCGCCGGGAGGTCGACAAGACGGACACCACGCGCAATGAGTGAAACCAGAGACACCCGATAGCTCGATATCGGCCGGGCCTGTCTCGCGCGCCGACGTCCCTCTTTGCACTTCGGCGCGCGTGGTCTGGAGATCGTCGGCGCGCCCAGCGAAGAAGACGAGCGACTCGGCCGAACGCCCCGCTAGCCAGCCAGCGATCTGTCGCGCCGATCTGGCCGCTTCAATACAACGCGGCAGCTACGCGGGGAAGGAGGAAAGGCAGGCGATCAAGTGCGAAAGAAGCCAGCGTCGCACAAAGGACGCCAGAAGAGGGCGAACTGGCGATAACTTGCGGGCGAATCTAGAACGCCAGTGAGAAGGGAGGGTAAGGGGGGAGAGATAGATCGTTCAAACGCACCACGCGCGCGCAACAAGAAAACGGCCGCGCAGAGAAGAGATACAAGAAAATAAAAAGAAGGATCCGCATGTGCGCGTGTAGAGTGACAGGAAACGAAGCGCACACGAGGCCTTCGACATCGATGAAGTCATACGAGAGGCGGCCCGGAAATTCCGAGAGGTCGCGGCGATGCCAGTGGAGGGGAGTGTGCTTCGAGAAGGCACAAAGAGGGCCGATTGTGGGACAAATTGATCGCGCACAAACAACCTCGACCGGGCCTGTTGGCGCCGCCGCTAGTGGGGCCACGAGACGACCAGATGACGCGCCGCGACGCCCGGCGACGCCGAAGCAATCGCGACGATGGTGTGTGTCGCCGCACGGAGAAACAACACGAATTAACGCTGTCTCTATGTGTACGTCTTCGCGACTGCAGTGGCCGTTCGCAGAGAGCTCGACACAGGCCATGTTTTCAGGCTGGGCTCCAGGGACACCCTCGCATACACGTGCACCCGCTGGTTGTCGTCATGTAGAGCAGTTTCACGCAGCAACTCAATGGCTGCTTCGTGAAGTGCGGACGGTGCACTCATTCGCGCATGTATGACGGGCTAGAGAAGCGAGAGAGCCTGCTGTCCTCTATTTTTCCTCTTTTTTTGTTGTTGTTGCTAAGCTTCACAGGTTTCTAGGGCGGCAGAAACAGTTGTCCCTACCCTCACTCATTCACTGCGTGGCTTCGCTGGCTTCGCGGTGGGAGGTCAGGTCGTGCTGTCAGACTCCGTTCGACGCCACCGAAAGGAAGGCTGCAGAACTGCGACTGCCTGCGGCAAATGACCGCTGCTTAAGGTGATTAGCTGATATCGAATAGTGCCATTGTCAAGGCCTGGCGACTGACCGAACACTAGAAAGAACAAGGCAGACCATTTCAAGCATGTTTGAGCTCCCTGGGCGCGGCTGACTGCGAAACAGCACACCCTCCGTTATCTTTCAGTGCTATACTGAAAAGTAACTATGATTATGTTCGTTAGTTTGGAGCATGTTGGGGAAACTGTTTTGGTGAGGCGAGCAGAGGCGCGAAAACTAATTGTTCACGAATGGGACCCCCCCCCCACTACTTGCTTATAATTTCCGTACGATAATTCGCCTTGGTATTTTGCAGGCAGTCTCCATAAACGGGTGTTGAGGACGAGGTAAAGAAGAAAGAAATTGTATAGGAAAGCTAACCAGGAATATAGTAATGTACGGTTGGAAAACTACATACGCTTTGAGGAGGAGGACAAAGGTAGCAAGAAAGCAAGGCTGGGTACAAAGGTACATCACCTCCCACTTATCTGAAGAAGAGGGGGGAGGCAACGAAGAAGAATTAAAGAAATAAACCGCTTCACAAGGTGTGGAGGTTGTCAGCGACTGTGTTTGTACAGTCGAACAGCGCGGCCCACGGATGCAGGCTTGGATATATGCGCTTTCAGCGAAACAGCTTAGCGCAAACACAGGGGGAAGAAAGTGAGAAACACCGCACTACGCTCGCGCCGTGTGTTGTGTCCGCTCTTGTATACTCCTGCGTATACTCCTGAGCATATTCCTGTCTATGAGCAACTGGACTGCGGACGCCTTAGTGACTCACAGGAAGCCACGCGTACCGCAATATAATCGGATACAACTCAAGAACGAAGCGGCTTTTCTCCGTCAAAGGTACCCCTTTCCAGCCAATGGCGTCGGCGGATTCTCAAGAGCCTGCTAGCGTGACAATGCAGGGAGGGCACTACCCCCCGACAATGGAGGAAAGGGACTATACTCTTTCATCTGCCACTCCCTGCATTTTCCCGCTAACAGGCTCATGAGAATCGGCCGACGCCATTGGCTGGAAAAGGGGTCCTTTCGGGGAAAAAGGCCCCCTCGTTCTTGAGTTGTATCAGACTATGCAGCTATATATATAGAGGATCAACTCCTCCGATGGCACTCCGCTGCAATCGAAAACAGAGGGACGCGACTCTCGGAGGCGGCACGCATCAGCGGACGGAACCGCGGGCGGAAAACCCTGCGATCCCCTTCCTCCACGACCCGTCGCGACTGGATGCGGTGAGAACCCTGCACTGCGAGAGGTGCCGCGCGCCACACGGCCGTCGCCCCTTCGTGGCGTACACAATGGGAACGCATTGACATGACTGTGCAGACTTGGCGGACCGTCCCGCTCGCATCTGGAGCATGGGACGCAGCGCGACGAACGACCGGCCGCCGTCTTCGCTGCAGAGGAGCGACGACGCCTTGCCGCTCCCTTCCCTGCTACCTCTTCCGTTCTCCTCCCTTCCCAGTAGTGTGCAGCATGCTCGAAGGTTCGAAGGACGATTTGAAACAGCGCAGCTTGCTGCGACGCAATTACTTGCGCCAACGGAGATGTACAAACGAACGAAAGCGATAGGACACACACGTTCGCTTCGACCTTTGTCCATGTCATTGTGCTGCTAATTATGCCAAAGTGTTCCTAGCATACAACTAGACTAGTATTCTGGTTTAATCGCTGCATGCGTTTCAAGTGCATTACACTGACGACATGCTCAACACAATTTCCGTGAGTCGCATCATACCGCGTTTCTCATTCAGCGACCATGTACTTGGAGTATACATGGAATAACGTACGCAGCACTGGCAGCAAAAGTTCTGCAGTTCCGCACTTGTACAGCCCGTGCATGTTTAGGAGATGCTGCAGCTCTCAGAGAAACATGTAAGCAGGGCACCGTTGTTATGTGTATCTGGTAGTCTTCCGAAGCAATGAAAAAGAGCTGCAAGCACTGGGAGTAAAGTTGCAATTTTTCGCACAGAAAATTGCTAAGTATGATCACGAAGGTTAAATATCAAATCAAGGCCTAGAATTGAGAAAAAAAAATACATATTTTTCACTCCACTAACGAATAACGCCTGAACACAGCGCCTAATACAATGCAGTAATTCAGGTGCTACAAATGTGAAATGTACTAGTCGGATACAAGCCAGAAGAGAAGCGAGTTTTCCCCGTCAAAGGATTTTATTCCAGCCAATGGCGCCTGCCGATTCTCATTACGTTGCTACCGTGACAATGCTGGGAGCGGCGCAACAAAGCAGGGAGCGGACTATCCCGTTTCATCTGTCACTCCCTGCATTGTCACGTTAGCAGGGTCATGCGAAACAGTCGACGCCATGGGCTGGAAGGCGTCATTTGACAGGGAAAAGACGCTTCATTCTAGAGTTGTATCGGAATATAGTCCATCCTCGATCGTCTCACAGGCTTGGTGTTTGATATCTCAGACAGCAAACTAGTTATTACTCCTCTGTAACAAGTAACATGAACAGCACAAAGCTGCCACAGTGTACTGCACACAACTTCAGACACGGGGTGCAGGTTCGCGGCTCGCTCGTCGTCTCCGTGTCACCGAATGCACGCCCGGCCGAGCACTTCCTGCGGATCGCTCGCTGATGCTCGGCTGCCAGCCCACCGAGCTCATCCCCCGACTGCAACCGCGAGGCCACATGTGCGGCCGTATAGCTAGCTGTTCGCCCTCTTTTTCCCGTAACTCGGAATGCTCGCGACGCGTGGGAAAAAAAGACGCCGCGTGGTGGAGACAGATCGGTGCTTCCCGCCTCCCAGGCCCTGGTGTCTCTGCCAGCACGTGGGCGCCTTTTGAGGTTTGCAGCATGGCGCCTAATAGCACCACGCAATAGCAGGGTTTTTCCGAGGCGGCCACCCATAGCTCGAAGGAAAGGCGCCTTCCTTCGAAGATGTTCTGAAAGAAATGACTGACATCATCATCATCACCATCATAATCATCGTCATCATCAGCCTGACTACACCCACTGCAGGGCAAAGGCCTCTCCCATATCTCTCCAATTTAACCCCCTCCTTTGTCAGCTGCGCCCACCCTATGCCTTCCAAACTTACTTATAATGAATGACGAGCTGATAACTAAAAATCATACGCCAACTTACCTTCCTTTTTACTTCTGAGTGTCTCAAATGCTTCTTCGGACACACTTTCGCAAACTAAACTCGATTGAAACTAAACGAATCTCAGCTGGAAATGGGGCGCTTGGTGGGCATTAAAAAGACGTTCCTTGTGAGCTGCGTCGTTAGGGTACGAAAATCTTTCATAGTCGGTTACAACTCAAGAACTAAGCGGAGGATGCCTCTCAAAGGAGGCCCTCCAGCCAAAGGTGTCCACCCATTTACTTGACGCCACGGTTAATCCGATTAAGCCGTGGTTGTTCCCCATTCATCTGCCACTACCTGCGACTCCACTTTAGCGCGCCCAAAGAGATTGGTCAATGGGAAAGGGGGAAAATCGATCAAGCGGAAGATTTGTCGACGCCATTGGCTGGAGGGGACCCTTTGAGGTGCACCTGCCGTTTCTTTTTTGAGTTGTATACGACTATAGTAAATTAAGGTTCTGCCTTTACGCCTGCATGTCGTCGTATTATGTGCAGCTAGAGAACAATGATCTACATCGATGCCTTCGCGATTATGAGAGCGCTTTCTTTGCTTTGTCCTATCTTCGAGCTGCGCAAGGAATGGCTGTTGGAATCATTTGCTTGATGATATATATGTATACGGGTAAGCTCAACGTCGAAATTCAGTAATAATTCACATCAATTCATCGATATACCAAAGTTTAGTAAAGTGTGGGTGCGGGCTAGTTGGTTGTCCACGTATAGTAAACGTAATCGTTTCACATCATGTCTAACACTCCCGTCAAAATTTTTGAAAATTAAGAAAATTTAGAAACTGTTATTAAAATATTGAAGGTAATAATTCATTCTTCTGATATGTAGCAAAATTTTGCTTTTAAAAGTTCTTCCATCGACCGCATCGAACAGCTAAGCGTGCCATAGAAAACCAATGGGAAAAGCTTTTGATGATAGCAAAAACGTCAATAGAAAAAAAGAATACGAGACTGCCGTCGGGTGATCTGCGAATATGTTGATTGTTACACCGAAATCTTACATTATACGAAAAAATAACGTTCATAGACGGTTTCCCGCTCAAAAATGTTTATGTCCATAATTGTTGGGTATACGTGTGCTATTTGTGTTGGTTTGTTTTATTTTTGTTCCCTCTTTCATGTGCCTATATATTCTGATCAATCTTTCTAATAAAATTTAGTTGGAAGTAGCGCTTGCCAGTCGTCTTTCTTACGTCCCTGTGTTAGCCGCGATTTGCGATTAATACCAATGCTCACTGTATATAGTCGGATCGAAGCGGATTTTCCTCCTCAAAGGACCCCTTTCCAGTCAATGGCGTCGGTCGATTCTCATGAACCTGCTAGCGTGACAATGCAGGTAGGGGACTTTCATCTGCTATTCCCTGCATTGTCATGCTAGCAGGTTCATTAGAATCGGCCGACGCCATTGGCTGGAAGCGGTCCTTTGACGAGGAAAAGCTGCTTCGATCTTGAGTTGTACCCGACTATAGAAAGTTTTTCTCGATAGGTAAAGAAAAAAAAAGCTCTTCCTCTTCAGCTCTCAATTCCCTACCATCTCCATTCCGCCTGTAGTGCATGGCGATCCTTCCTTGTCGAAGTGAGCAGGCGCTGTTGTAACTTTAGTGTCAGATATGTATGTGCACTTTATATCAAGTATTTCAAGAATAGAAAAACAAATACAAGATGCATTTTGCCTAGCGCCTAGCTCACATCATACCCCTCGTTTCAAGCCTACCCTCCCCTCGCACACTTTAAACGAACACACACCGTTTCCTTTCAAGTTTCAGCGTTCCGGGAAATGTTCCTGACCAGCCGTCCGATGCGAAGCCGCCGCTGACCTCGAGGGAGGCCCAATCGCCGAACGGCAAACTCGGCCGCGATGCATCGATTGGCCCTTCTTCAACCAATGGGCGATTGAGAGCGCTTCGAACTCTACCCTTCGCTCCCTCTGCGCGCACTGAGTACTCTCGCACGCGGGAAGATGAGAACGTCATGGCGCGGCAAAAAGCAGCCACGAAGGCAGAGCTGGCTGGCCATTCGAGCAGAATAAGCGAAGAAATAAACGGCACACACGTCCGCATAGGAGAGTGAGGGAGGAAAAGAGAAACCAGCAGTCATGACTTTCGGGATCGCTCGTTGGAGAAGAAAACTGAGCAGAAAAAAACAAGGAGACACGCAGCGGAAGAGGATGAGGAGGAAAAGGAGCCGCGCCGTTATCGGCGCGGAACAGGCGGGTGCGGAGCCGCCGCTGAGAGAGCGTCGGCGCTCGACCTGCGGCGAAGCGATTGATCCGCCATGGGCGAGGAAGAGGAGGAGAGGGGAGGCCCGGGCCTGGCTTGGCCCCGGGCCCGGTCCCGCCCCGGGCCTCTCCCGCATTGCGGCTGCGCACGCGCACCTGATGACGCAACCGCCGATCCGGCCTCTCATTCGCTGTCATTTCGGTGAGGCCGGCGGCTCGCGGTTGAGAGTGGGGGGAGACACACAGGCGCCGATGCCCAAGGTGGACCGATGTGACGGAGCTGAGGGATCAAAGAGGAAAGGGAGAGGGAAAGAGCAGCGAGGATGAGGAGGAGAAGCGGGTGTGGAATGAAGAGAAATAGCTCCCGGGAAATGCAACCAATGAAAAAAAAAAAGAATACACGAGGAGGGCCAAGTGAAAATGGGAAAGGAGAGACGGGGGAAAACGAAGGAGTCGAAAGAGGGAGAGAAAGAGATGGAAAGAATCATCTTCCGCGCATGCGCACTGCGCTCGACGATGCTTTTTCGCGCCGAAGCGAGCCCTCGCGCCCGTTCGCTCGTCGTGAAAGCGCCATGAATATTGAGGACGTTATAGACGGAGCCGCCGCGACTGCCCCCTTTCCACCCGCCTCCTATAAGCGCGCGTGCTTTTTGGTCCCTGACGGGAAAAGCGAAATAGAAAGAACGCATGGCGCCGGAGGGGGCACCCGAGAGCCCAGAGTCACTGAGCAGGGCAAGATTTATCCTGCTTAACCCTAACAGGCCGCGTACGTGTGCGCGCGGAAAGAACGGCTCGCGAAGCCATCGCTCGCCTTTGCGCGGAAGCCTCGCACGCGTAGACAGAACACGGTAGCAGCAGCGCTCGGTTCGAAGCGTGCGCGCTGAAAAACTCTAAATTATTTCTATTCGGCCGGAGCTGCGAGGGTGAAAAGAATGACTTCGTTTCCGAATGTAACAACGCATGAATATGCATGCGACCGCGCGTTCCGACTGCGGAAAAAAGATGCGAGGCCGTTCTCTTTAATCCCTCGGTGCGCAGTTGCGAGGTTCGGAGCTGAACTGAACAGGAGGCGGCGGACGTGTGGCATGCACGAGTGGGAAAGTGCACGAATCTCGTGGTGTGATTTACGGCCCCACTAAGCCCTGACAGGCGAATGGTTTCGCTCGAACCTCGGTGAATTCTTTTCCTTTTTGTGCCGCGTTCGCGCTTCGAGGTGATGGCGAGTCAAATTAGTTTTAACGTCTCTGGCGGAGCGCGCCACACATTCTATACTCTGGGCGAGATCGCGGATAACGTGAGGTCGGCGCTATGCCGCTGAATAATAAACGAATGCGTTCGCGATGCAATATTAGGGTACACTGAACGTCGTAACGACGACTTTCCGACATCTCGGGAAACTCCTGGTGAAGACGTTTGTTTCAATATTGATGCGTTAAGTATAGTGACTACCAAAGGTGCGTATAGCTTCTTTCCTGAAGACGCGACAGTAACAGAATGCAGGAGGTTTTCTCCGCACCATAAAAACAAATTCAAGAACACGTGGTTCGCAGAATACTTCTGCTGGAGCAGATAAATTCGCCTGTGATTGAGGTCAAAGTACCAGGAAGTATTGCTCGCTTCGCAATGTACTAGCCTCGTATGTACAGAGACACTGAACAGAATGTAGACCCGTTGAATGCAGCCAGCGGTCCAATTGATTAACAAGAGCATTAAACTCCGCGCTAGATATCGACATCCTGCCATCAGGAGTGTGACGTATACACAGCGCGTATTCGTCATGTGCCTGCAACATTTTAGCGCAACAGAAAAGTTTAGCTGTCGTTCAGGGATAGGTCAAGTTACGCATAAGGCCAGTCCATGAACACAGTTCTCAAGCTCGTTCGTGTATGAAGGCCTTATACCTTGTTTGCGATCCAATCTCGCTTGCTGGCCTGCCCTGAAGAAAAGAAGCATGAGCGGGGTCATAATAATAATAATAAATTACACAAGAAGGGCATGAAATAATAATAATAATAATTGGTTTTTGGGGAAAGGTAATGGCGCAGTATCTGTCTCATATATCGGTCGACACCTGAACCGCGCCGTAAGGGAAGGGATAAAGGAGGGAGTGAAAGAAGAAAGGAAGAAGAGGTGCCGTAGTGGAGGACTCCGGAATAATTTCGACCACCTGGGGATCTTTAACGTGCACTGACATCGCACAGCACACGGGCGCCTTAGCGTTTTTCCTCCATAAAAACGCAGCCGCCGCGGTCGGGTTCGAACCCGGGAACTCCGGATCAGTAGTCGAGCGCCCTAACCACTGAGCCACCGCGGCGGGTGCATGAAATAGCGCTGAATTATAGGAAATACTCTGTGCGCCGCGTTCAGCCGTGTTCAGTATAATCTGCAACGCGCTGGTGCGGCAGCCGTAGTGCGGTTCCCCTCTAACGTAGCAGTTACATGCACTGCGAAGCACAGAATGAAACATTTCGAGACACTTCTGAAAACAATGCCCTTTCGGTTGGCGGTTGAATGTATGCATTTCCACCGCCGTTGTTCACACACTGCTACATGGCGTGAGCTCTTAGCACATGTATTGTGAAGTTTATAAACGTTCAGTTCTGTATGGACCTATGTATACTATCCAGCTAAGAAATAAACTAAGAACTAAGAAATATCTGGGCATATTAATAAAATTCTGGAGTTTTCATCCCCCCCCCCCCCACCCCCTTAATTTCTTTAATGGGTTCCGCAACGCAACGAGGATAGACGAAATTTAAGTCATTAATTCCGTAAATGCACAGATGCATGGCAAACACGCGTATATCTATGCGGAGCCAGATGTGAAACGACGTGTAAGAAACCCCATCCTTGTGAATATCGCATGCTAACCCAACACCCGAACGCGACACATGCGACACGGAAACCGCGAAGCAAAACCAGCCCGTATAACCCCGCAGTTTAACCGTCAAAGAATAGCTAAACGCCCAGGTCTCGCCAGCCCCGCCGCGGTGGCTCAGTGGTTAGGGCGCTCGGCTACTGATCCGGAGTTCCCGGGTTCGAACCAGACCGCGGCTGCTGCGTTTTTATGGAGGAAAAACGCTAAGGCGCCCGTGTGCTGTGCGATGTCAGTGCACGTTAAAGATCCCCACGTGGTCGAAATTATTCCGGAGCCCTCCACTACGGCACCTCTTCTTCCTTTCTTTCACTCCCTCTCTTATCCCTTCCCTTGCGGCGCGGTTCAGGTGTCCAAAGATATATGAGACAGATACTGCGCCATTTCCTTTCCCCAAAAACCAATTAAAAAAAAAAAAAGGTCTCGCCAGAATAGTTAGGGGGCAGGCAGAAAGGAGGCCATCAACCTTTCATAGAAATTATGTCCGCAGTTTCCACCGCTCCGGGGTGCATAACCAGCGCAAAAGAGGGGGGAGAGGTAGAGATGAGTGGGAGATGCAGGGTGAGGGAGACGCTGCATGGACCAAGACTCGATCTCTCCTTTTATATATTTTTGTGTTTTTCGGTGCTGCGCCCGTTCTGGTCCGTACAGCCACTGGCGGCCGACCAGCGGCGAGACAGCAGCGCCCGCAACAGCGGACGAATGATGAGAGCGAAGCACAATGGGGGGGACCGGCCAGGCAGCGACGGCGGCACGCGCTGACCGTATACAGAGAAGTCTTCCGCGGCGATGCCGTATAGCTCGGCTGGATTCCCCCGTCCAGCCTTTGTCAAAGGCTTGCGCGCACCGCAGAGAAACCGAAAAGAAGAATAAAGAAGAAGTGGAGAGGGGGGGAGCAACTGGCGCGAGTGGCGTGCCGCCGGGCGGCAAGCGGATCGTGGTTCGGCGGCTTCCACCACCAGCAGCAAGCGGCGGCGGTCTTGTTCTGCGCCGCTGGTCTCGCCTCCCCCCCACCGCTGCCACTGACTGCCGCATTGCCGACGGCCGCTGGAGGAGGCGGCCATTCAGACGGCCACGAGACCCGAGGAGCCCCCGCCGTCGCAGGAATCGCGCTTCGCTTCTCGGATCGAAAGGAGCGCGCGTGCGTGCCGAGGTGCGCTCCCGCGGAGCAGCGGCTGCGTTCGGGCAACGCTACCCGGATTAGAAGAAAAATCTGGGTGGCGGCGCTTTGGGGAGCGGAGTCACGTCTTGGAAAGTCGCGATCTCTGCTGCGCTGACGCTGTAGAAGCGGTACAACGCCAGCAGCTGGACATCGCAAAGTGGCAGAGCGAATTTGATTGCTCAAGACAAGAGACAGTTAATGCGTCGGCGAAAACAAAACGTCAGCGTAGGAGACTGAATAGCAGGCTTACAGTTGCTCTGCAGTGGAATGCTCGACCACATTTTACGTAAACGTCTGTCGATGCAGTGACCTCAATTCTGTTTCACTAATTTTCCGCGAAGGATGTAGAAGGTACGTTTCGGAATCCGTGCACTCCTAGAAGCCACGACGCGAAATTACAAAACCCGAAACGAAGGAACTGCAACCGACGAGTGTAAATCAAAGATAGCTCCAGAAGGAGCGAACATGGTCCAAACGAAGCACTGACAATCGACCCGATTCTATCCTTCTAAACTAAAATAAATTCATTACAACAAAAGCAACGACAGACGTTTTTTGTCAAAGGAATGCGGAAAGACGTACGCTCCCTACTTGGTATAAAGCGGTAACCGCATGAGGCGATATCCCTTCGCGATACGTCGCGCGATTTCGCCGCCGTCGCCCATCGCTGTCGCTGGCGCAAACCGCACGAAGCGACGAGACTCGGCGTCGGAGCGGCGCGTTTTCAGTGTTGCTCGATTGCGGCCGCTTCAGCGTTCAGTCATTTTGTGTTAATTAACGCGTAGAACAACGCTTTTAAGGCTTCATACAAGATAAAACACAATAAAAACATTGAAAAATATATTTAGGTAATAATTTTATTTTTAGTCTACACAAAGTTACGTTACGCAGAAAAGTGCGCCCGAGGGACGCTGCGATGAGGCGCCAGGCGACATTCCTGCGCTCTTGCGACTTATAGTGCATGTAGGACATACCCACAACACCGTTTACTTTCGAACTTCATTAATGAGCATTTCATTAAATTGTTGCATAGCTGCCATGGTGAGGGATGCGTCGGCTGTTGCTCCGCGCGGAAAGCCCACTGAAAAAAAAAAAAAATCGACTTTCGCGCGCAAGACGGATCGGAAGTTACGCACCCGCAAGGCCTACCGTCATTGGCTAGTCTCGCACGGCACTTCCGGGCGATGGGCGAAATTTTTTGCAAACCCAGAACCTGGGCGACGCGATGAGCGACAGTGCTTCGGCGGCCCTCAGCCCATCGCGCGATGCCATCGCGCGGCGTGTCGCCGCGAATTTTCGCCTCATGCGGTTACTGCTTAAGCGAACGTGCTTGCATGCGCGGGGCTGTTTTCTCATTCACCCCGCTCACGACGGCCCCCTAGTTCGCTCAGTTTCGTGTGCACAGCGGGAGACAAACGGAAGCGCGGCGGCAGAGGAGAAGAAGCCCGCAGCGAACTGGACCCCGTATTATTACGACGTGATCCCGACGTCGTCGCCGTCGCGAGGTGTCGAAACGGCTTAAAAGACAAGCACGCGTGCGCCTCCCCCCATTGTTCCGCACGGCGCAGCAAAGCACGAGCGATGCCCAAGCAGGACGCAGCGTGGCCCACTTGCACCACCACGTGTCACCCCCCCATCTCGTTCCCCAAACTCGACAAATTATCCTCGGTCACCGGCACATGCAGTGACTGGCCTCGCTGGCCGCAATATGCGGAGCACTGCGAGGCCAGCCACTCGTTTAGTGTCAACGCTCATGATGGCGAAACAGAAGCACTAAACGTAAATCGACACGAGCAGGAACACTCCAAGCAGAAAGGAGTAAAAAATGGAGTAAGCTCTTCTCCAGCGCACTCTATTTTATAAAAAGGAATACTCTCTTTTTACTCCCACATAGGCGCAATTGTGTTAGAGTGTAGGCAATCTGAACGAAGCGTTGAAATAATGTTTTTTTTCTGGGGGGGGGGGGGGGAGGAAATGGCGCAGTATCTGTCTCACATATCGGCGGACAACTGAACCGCGTCCTAACGGAAGGGACAAAGGAGGGAGTGAAAGAAGAAAGGAAGAAAGAGGTGCCGAAGTGGTGGGCCCCGGATTAATTTCGACCGCCTGGGGATCTTTAACGTGCACTGCCATCGCACAGCACCCGGGCGCCTTTTGCGTTTCGCCTCCATCGAAACGCGGCCACCGCGGTCGGGTTCGAACCCGGGAACTCCGTATCAGTAGCCGAGCGCCCTAACCACCGAGCGACCGCGGCGGGTAGAAGCGTCGACCCGTAACTGAGTTTTATTCGGAAAGTTAACTTATATAATAATACCTTCTGCAGGAAGTCACAAAACAGCAAATAAACCTTGCAGTTTAGTCCGTGCTATACGCCTGGATAAACTTTCTGCGTGCACAGCAGGGTACCCTTTTCCCTCCTTTCATTGCGTTTCCCTCACAGGTGCTCCCATAGTGGGCAGTCTATTATTCGAGAGTCGAGACTATCTCACTCGTCTGCTACTTCTCCCCCTTCTTCATTTTCTGTTTAGAGCAACGGGACAATTAGGTTAACTCAGCCTCTTCCCTATACGCGACCGTGTGTGCAATTCATACGACATACGTGGTCAAGTATATATATTTTACGGTCGTAAAGGCGTAGAGGCCATAGTAATACAGGGCCGTACGCGGACGGACGAAGAGACAAAAAATTACCAGGGGGCCATCAAATAAGTTGCGGCTTGCAGCTAGTGCTGAAACTAGCTTCGGGTCACCCATCTTCTCTGGCAGACGCACTAAAGAAAGAATATGACGGCACACACACGGGACGCCATGCTGTGCACTTACGATCCACGGCAGAACTGGGTGGTATTAGACAGCCTCCTCAGCACGTGCAGTTGCCCCACCTTGCCACTGCGCGTGCACAGCTAAAGGCGTCCGGTAACCCGGTATAAATGTGGATCACCTTCCACATACGCCTCCGTTGCGCTAAAACTTTATGCCGAATGGTATACAGTCGTGACACTATACATAAATCATGGAAACGCACCAGCTTTGCTTAAGGCTCAAAATGTAAATATGCAATAATACGCAAATATGCAGCCATGCAACCATCTTCGTGACGAATGCATGCAATTTAGCAGTCGATGAACGCGCCAAATATTTCATACAGCGGTGTACGTCGAAATTGTGCCCCAAGAACGAAGATTTTGTTGTCGTCAGTGAACTGTGACGTCGGCGAATACTACCTGATACGGAGTATTATCCGACGTCCATATGAATACACCCTCTAAGGGAGTACTCCGCAATGGCCTCCATTTTTTGTTGAACATGTAGTGCCACGAAAACCGCGCGCATGTCTCAAATTACAGCACCTGTACCGGTCTGCAGCCCCGAAGCTGCGCACTGGACAACAAAATGGCGCCCGTAACGCTACCTGAATGCCCTCTACATACTGCCGATACCCCGTGCGAAAATTTTATGGGCGATTTTCTTAAATGCTCGAGGATACAGCAATTTAGCTCCAAAACATGATTTAAATTTCGTTTCCTGCGTTTGAAACTTTTCGCTGCGTGCTGGGAAATGTCGTATACGGAGAAACTCATCACACTTCCGAAGCACAGAGGAAAAGTAGAGTTCGCTATTGGCTTGCTCCAACGTGTGCTTATGTGTGCTGGCTGCACTGTTACGGGTGCTGCTGAGTGCATAGTCTCAGTGTTTCATCGCCTGTTTGAATATAGGTGGATCCTTTCTTTTCTGACCTCCCCCGATTAACGCGTGCTTACTCCCACCTTAAGGAGTTAGGTGGTAGTCTCATTCAATCTCATCCGAAGAGGAGGCAAACTATATGACTTTGGTCGTTTCCACTAGATAGGAGTAGGGAACCTGAAAGAAGCCGAGAAAGAACTTTTTCCAGGCCCAAACGTCCTTCCAACGGCCGCTGCACCCCTACGACTCCAATTTCCAAATAATGGTCACATTTTTCATACCAGACCTCACTCAAGCGGATACAGCTGCTTCAGCCAATAATGTTGCACGCGCTGCGGCAGCTCTTCGCTAGCCGACTTGTCTGTCGCATAGCGGCGGCCGTCGACGCCAGGGCGGCCATCGCGGTACCAAGTTGGCGACCTCGTACACACACGCAATGTTTCCAATAAGCGGCGTGCCACACTAAACAGGCGGGAATCGCTCGGCGGGCGCATTGCGGTTGCTGCGTGGCAGGGCATGCGCGCGCGCGCAGTCGCGCCCGCCGGGCACTGATTAATGGACCAGGGACAGTTTAATTAGCCCGCAGAGGAGGAGGAGGAGGAGGGGCCCGCGGCCGGACTGTCCGAGCCGTTATGACAGAGCCCGTCTCGGCGAACAGAGCACGCCGCGGCCGCTCGCGGCAGCAGCCCGGCTTCTTTGCATACAATGGCCGGCGCATGACCTCGACCCGGGGGAGGGGGGGGGGAGGCGAAGAAGGGACGCGCATCTCAATCCGCCGCACCGGGGTGGTCAGTGCTCGAGCCGTTCTGCTGCGCGGCCCTGCAGCTCTGATGCAAACGTGATGTAACCGGAGTGCGCTGTCATGGGCAGGGCGCGGCATTTAGAGCACGGGCGCTTTCTTTTGTTCCCCCGGACAGACTAACAGGATCCCGCGCGAACGCGCATTCAAGTCTGTACATGCTCTTCGACAACGCGTGCTCAGTGAGCGGTGTGGAAGTGGGCAACGAATGAGTCGTCGGTGAAATATCTGTGCGAGCTACAGGGTACGACGTTCTCTGCAGGTTTATGCAATCTCGCTCTGTTTGTGACCCTTGATCTGAACTCGAATAAAAACGAACCAGTGCCAAAGAATACCAAACAGCTTTAAGCCAATTCGAATGAGTTCTGCGGAGACACGCATGGCAGACAGAGCTTCATACAGGAAAACTGGATCGAGGGACCAAGTCGAGTTTTCCGCGGTTGTTTTGGCAAAGAATTTCCTGCTACAAGGCTCAACTAGGTTAAATTCAACAAAAACAACGACCGGTCACAAGTCCTAAACACGCATATTGGAATGGGGCAGACCGAAGAAGTCACATAATTCAGAATCTTTCAAAACGCTCAAAAACATCGCAAGCACGCAGGCAGGCAAGCGTACATGTACGCTCTCTCACTCGCTCGCTCAGTCACACATACACACAGACACATGCACATACAAAAGAACTACTGTGCAAAATGTGACCAAGCTTCGCCGTCCTCGGCAGAGCTTCAGAGTTGGAGGCTGTCACACGAGAAAGTAACATTTTATCAGTGAGTGAAAGCCGAATCTTGGCGCCATCCAGGCTGAACGGAATCATTGAACAGCTTATCGTCGTCGAGGCGGACGACCCGTTTGCGCGAGTGTAAAGTTACGCGATAACACCACGCCCGTCGGTGGCATCTGCGCATCGCCGACACCATGCAGATAACGCAAGGCCCGTGCCCAGCCGAACTCCATTTGCCCAACATCGCCCGCCGTCCCACGAAGAGAGTGGGTGACGGGCAGCGAAATGAACGCGCGAAACTTCGTTGTTAACAGTCAAAGTGATGCAAGACAAACACGGAATACAGACAGGGAAAATAAAACCCTAACTGAGTATACTAAGGCACCTAACTTCTGTTCGCCAGCGCCGATAGCTGAAACAGTTGTCCAAGTACACTGTGAAGTCGTCTGGTTGATCCATGAGCCACCATTTTGTAGTGATCGGATTAGTTAGAAATTTTCTTCTCACAAGCTCAGAAGCTAAATAGTTTCGCAAGGACCATCCAAGGACCATCCAAGGACCATTCAGCATTGTTCATATATTAGTCGAACCTCGTTATAGCGAGACGGTTTATAACGAAATAATGCATATAACGAAGGAATGACGATTCCACTCGGAAGCTCGGTCAACACGGGCTATAACGAAGTAATCGCCCGGCCCCTTCAATTTCGTTATAACGAGGTTCAACTGTTTTACACATTTCAGCATTCGCGATATTCAGCGCTGAAGTCTATAAATTACGCAGCGAAGTTGTGCAGGCACATATCGATTTAACGTCGTGGTAGCGGTGGAAAATGTTCAAGACTAAGGAACATAATGCTGCGCGTATAGTTACCAAGCGGAATTTAAACTTCGGCTCATTCCAAGTTCTCGTATATTGGTTTAGTAAAAGTGATTGATCCAGTTCACGAACTTGCGTGTCTGCAGGCTTTTCTTAAGCTTCTCGGCCTTTTCCGTCGCGGTCTATTCGAAACGCGGACCTGCATTCATTTGCAGTTAACGCACACACGTGCACTTGTACAGAACGATTCTTCGGAGCTATTCACACCATGGCAGAAACGATAGACTCCTTTCTTCCTATCTTTTTTTGTTCTCTCTCGTCCTCTTTTGCGTCATCACTTCGTTTCCCTATCTCTCCGCCTATTCCTCTCCTCCTGTCTGTCTATCTCTCTCTTTGCAGCCAATTCTTTATTATTCTCGCTACTTCCCGCTTGCCTACTTTTTTTTCTCCTTGCTCCTGTCTTGGCTTTTCAATCACAGTGCACCTTGGCAGACTTTTCGCAAGGCGCACACCTTGCAGAAGTATTATGCCGCCTCACGCCCTCGATGCGACGAATTCCGCCCGGCCAGGGGGCCCCGGACATCCCTGGCATCACCCTGCAACTGTATGAGCGCCTTTGCTGCGTGGTGCTCTGCGACTCGCTTTGCGCTAATGAACGCCTCGTCGGTGCCCGGCCAGCGCGCTCGGTGTCGCAACAGAGCGGTTGCTGTCCCGCCTATTAGCCGCAGCACTACAGCTGTGCCGCCTGCAGAAGGCGTGAAGGCCGAACTCGGCTGCAGCGAGAACTGTGAATTGCTTAAGGACTCGACAGTTACAATGCCATTCCACAGTTGGGCCAGACCCTCACCCTGTCACCGTGTCCACGGTGACTGCCGAGGGAGGAGGGAAATACAGTCACCGCTGTCGCTTCTTACACAGGCATTTAAATCTATCACGTTTCTAATCTTTACGTCTAACACATGCGCCTCTTTAAAGTGAGTTTTGCAGGTTTCTGACGAAGTGGTAGTAGCACTTTCATCATAACAGAAAACATTATGATGCCACTCATCCTTGGAGCCACGTGATCGCTGAAAGATGAGAATGAAGTTCTGCGCTGTTCACGAGATGGTCATACCATGTGTGACCAAGTGTTGCAGGTCACTTTGGCCCTTTGGCCTGCCCATTGAGGGAATTACAGAGAGGTACATACATAGTCGACTAAAAAGCCCACTGCAACCATGTTTCATTACCCAAGCTCTGAGTGGAGAAATCGCGATTAGAGGCCGCAATTTTACTCTTTCATGGCCATTTTCATTCCATTGAGAGTTCGTGCTATACGAGAGCGATTCATATAACTTAACCGCGGCGACTGTATTGCAGGGCTGACCGCATACAAGGATGTTCATGGGACATCAATATCGCGTTCACATCGATGCGGCCTACTCTCTTGTAGTCTGTATGCCTAATTACATACGATCCACTGAAGTGTCATTGCTACTTAGGCCGAAAACATTGCACGCCTACTTAAGCAAGTCAGCATAGCCCGTGATTAATCCGGAGCAACCCACTGTTTTCTCCAGCACGGAAGTGAACTGAATACTTCCACCAGTGCCTGCCAGAGTTAAAGAAATCCAACAATTTCTGGCATGAGCAAGAAACGGCTCGTTCCCCGAGAGACTTTCATGTCAATAGAAACATTTTAAGGACTTCATAGTAATTGGAAGCTGTCGGCTTCGGCTCCCTGAGTCAAAATTAGTGAATTCGCATAGGCCACACAAACTGAGTAGACTACGACGCTATCCGCCGTGAAAAGCTCGGGATTAATTTCCCCGTGTATTATAGTCCCAGCTCAGAGCCTAATGAACCACGTGTATGATACACCTCGCAGTTCAACACACACGTCTTAAGCGCGTTATCTACGTAGATTTGGAGAACATCGCCCTCGCAAATGCTCCGCTAAGCGTTGGCACTAACAATCTGCAAACATGAGTCGCTGCCTGCAGACTCCTGGCTGATTCGAGCTGCAGAAGCGCGAGAAAAAGTTCCGCGACGCAGCAGCAAAGACCGATGGCGAAGAAAAGGGGGGAACCGGACCGAAAAACGAAACAAATATGCGTACAGCAATGACAGAACTCCTGAACCGGTGCCAAGTGGTCGCTCTTCACTCCCCTCCACGGGGGAGGGGTATCAGGAGCGACGCACCACAACGGCACGAGGGAAGGAGGCAGCCCTTTGGTGCGGACCGCCGCTGATCGCCGCGCGGTTGGCAGGCAGGGCAGGGCCACGCGACGACGATGAAAAATGAGCTTTCGAACCTCGCCGAAAAAGCAGGCAAAACGCAAGAAACGCGGCGAGAAGCTCGGGGGACGCGCGTCTCTCGCGGCTCGAGAAACGGGGCGCTGGAAGACGCACGAGGCGCCGAGAGACCGAGCGCAACAGAGGAAAAGCGATGCCCTTAAGTTTTGAGCACTCATACATCGGCGGTCCACTGTTGTTTTGCAGGGAGACAGGGAGGTCTGTCGGGGGGGGCATGCGCGTGCTGCGGAAGCAATGGGTTTCCCGAAATACGCGTGCCACGTACACCTCCGCCTCCTCTTCTTGGCCTTCTTCCCCCCTCCCCTCCGCCTCACCACCCCTCTTTCTCCCCACTATTCGGTAGCCTTCTTCTTCTTGTCGAGTACAGGGAACGAGAGCGGAGGGTGCGGCGACGGCATTCGCGGATGCAGGCGAGCCAGCCGACAAGAGAGGATGGATGCTGACGGGCGGGAAACCGAGATATTGGCGGCCCGAGCCGTGACCCGCGCCATCGTCAGCTCTGACGTTTGCGCCGCGCCAGCGAGAACCAGGGGCCGAGACGCGTCTGTGCTCTGACGTCACTGAGACGGCACAGGTTCTCGAACGAGGAAGCCAAGTCAGGAAATCGGGCTTAGCTCGGTCTTCGTTTTCAGGCAAGAGGACGCATTCTCGGAAGATGAGTCGACAAAGGAGTGCGCCAGGACGACACTAGGGAGAGCGGCTGGTACGGTGCCCGATAATAAGAGAGCTAACAACTTCCACTAAGAGCAGGGTTAATTGGAGATATATGGGAGAGGCATGTGCCCTACAGTGGGAGTAGTCAGGCTGATGATGATAATGATGATAGTGAAGCAGTGGAGAAAAAAAAAATGTCAGGTGTAGCATCAGTAGACTGAAAGAAAGCGGCGTATAATACAGGACAAACACACAAGTTGGGACGTTTTGGCTGGAATTACGAGAAGAAACGAATAAGGGCAAGACACATGACGCCCGGAACAAACCAGTGGATAACAGCTAGAGTGGATACCAAAGAATTGAAATACAGTCATAGACATGTAACACTGTAAGAAAAGTTCGTCACTTTACGGAGACTTACTACGTGTAAAAATTGAGCCATTTGCTGTTTTAGAAAACACGGAGGTGAAGACCGTACTTCCGTCCTATAACGGAGGAAACATCCGTATTCACTCGTAGACGTTGCAGGGGAGAAAACTTAAACATTAAAACTTAACATTAAAACTTAACATTAAAACTTAAGATTAAAACTTAACAGGACCAACGGTTGACTCCTTCGGCACTGTGTTACCGCCGAACGCATTAATAACTTGCTTAAAGACAGCAAAAACAGAACAAAAGTGCTCACGATGTGACGAAGCGTTTATACAGGGCGAGTCAGGTGGAGGAGCGGGATTGAGAAATTTGCTGGAGCGACGTTGCCGCGGCTGGTCCAAAACAGATTAAACTGGAGGCGATTCGTCTAATGATGATGATGATGATAAGAAGGACGATGACGGTGATGCCCTCTACTTCGACTGAGTTCTTGATGGGTCATTGAACCAACTGGGCGTCAGAATTTCTGGCGTAGCCCGGGAATCCTATCGGCAGATACAGGACCCTTTAGCGAAATTCGCCAGAGGACATTCACGTTTCATATCTTCGGCGGTCAGGGCGCAGCGAGCATTATCGCGGCAGCTCCTCTCGCCCTGGTAAACAGGCGTCAGGTTTATAGATAGCACGTCACGCGGCAGCGAACTTGTTCCCGCAGGGAATCGCTGACGTGCGTCGCCGACTTCAGCTCACGACAAATGGTCAGCAAAAGAGCGAGCGGGAATTCTTGGAAATGTTCCCGGACAGACGTTTCGGGGCCGCTTCCAAAATATTTGACTGCTGCGGGGGAACCGTGAAGCGAGATTCGGCGTAAACAGGCCGCCCATTGTTCAGTGGGGAGGTGAACGGCGTCGCTCAATGCCATTGCAGCGGACGGAGATCGAGTACATCTAGGACTGTGCCAGCGTGTTCGACATGCGCCCGTCTGCGGATGGACGCAACGCTTTGCTGATTGGATGAGCGATAAAATAAAGCTAGGCTGGTTGGAGCACGAACAACCCAAGAAAACTATGAAAAATATGAGGAAAAGAAAACATCACAGGACAGTTACTAGCTAGTAACAAGAATTCTGGATCCAACTTTAGTTGGCTCGTGGTCGCGAAGAAAAGGAGATATATAGAGTTGGTACACTGCAGTGGACGATCCTGCCACTAGGTCACCGCCTCGTAATCGAGAGGTATATATACTGGGATTGTATGTCGGAGGTGCCCTTTTACTGGTGGGCGCCCGAAGGCGCAGTTTTACTTTTACCTGTTGGTGTCTGGCGGTGCGTTTGCGGACGCCGACGCCAACGGCACAAAACAGAGGAAAGAGTTAACAACAGCTAACCCTGTAAATGCTGAGCCACCGAAGCGGGGGCATAGGGGATAGGGCATCCGCCACGTGCGCGGAAGGTGAGTGCCCGGTGGGCTGCTGTGCTGACGGCGTCGCCGACGACACATTTTTGAGGAACGAGCCATAGTAACAGCTAACGCTGTAAAAAAAAACCGGCAAAAAATCATAAATTCGTTCAGTGAATATTCTGAAGAAGTCGGCAGTGTTTGAAACTGAATGAATAAAATTGCAATTTCAGCGCTTTAATTAAATGTGTGGTGAGAATGTGTGGAGTGATCGTTTCTCGAACGTTGTAGGTTTTGTAACTGGCACAAGGTACGAGTGTATGGACTTCGGTGATTCGTTTTTTTGCCCACATTTGACGGGAATTTTGAGGCGCAGGCTATCCTTCCCACGCAGTGCACCCCTGGAGAGCCGAGTACTAGGCCAGGGGACCGCCTGTTCCCATTGGATTAACCGGCTGGGTAGACCGGCGGCCGCGGGAATCGAACCCACGACCTCCCGTAGCCGAGGCGAGCACTCAAGCACGAGGCTACCGCACCAGCTACTGTTTTATTTTTACCTTACGTTGCCGATAAACTCGCCCACCTTTAGATAGGCATCTGCGGTACACGTCTGCCGAGATAGTCGGCATCCGCAGGGTATACATATGCATGGTTTGGCTAATACCTCTGTTCGCATAAATACCCACGGAGGGAAGACAGTCCACCCCACAGCTGATTAGCACCCACCAGTGGTTCATTGTTGCTGACCATCTTTAAATTTGTCGACAATAATTACGTTCACATTCCATTCCCTACATATAATTTGAACCGCTACTGTTTCCTTCAGCTTTTCTTGGCTTCAAGGACAACTGGTTTATTTTACAGCCTGAAAACAAATCACGCATTCAGCAAGCAGTGACCCAAAATAATCGACAACCCTTATACTGGCGCCTAATAATGCAGCTGTAGAGGTTTCGTTGTTAAATGCTGCAAGACTGGCGTGAACGCATTGCTTCCATCAGCTGCTGAGAGCGATGTAGAAAGCCGTTCTCCGGGCAGCGGTACTGAAACATGTAAGCGCAGAGGTACGTGGGCAATATATACTTTGCGCGTCGGGGAGACTTCATTGCTGCGGGTCACAGAACGGACAGAGGCAATCGCGCTCACTGAGATGCGCACTAAGGTTTGAACCCGGCCGGTCTATATTAGCTCCCAGACTGCGACGCAAACAGCATCGCTCATCGCCTGAGCCGCCGACGGCGGGTCACTTTTAACTTCCCATCCGGAGTCAACACACCCGGCTGTCACTTCACATCTGCACGGGGGGTGTCGGCGCGGTGCTCATCCCATTTTCACAGCAGTAAGACGACCGGAACGGGCTGGTCTGCGACTTCCACCACCGGAGATGTAAAGTAGGATGCTATTCCCGAGTCAACGCTTCGTAACTTCGTAAGCCCGTGTCACAGCCGATATTATACGGGTTCATCACAGTAGCTATTGCCTAGAGAGAGTTCGAATATTCGGGAACGAAATATGGATGGTTTCCATGCGACCTCGCTGGTAATATCTAGAGCGTGTGCAAGATAAGAATGACACGCCAGGAAGCAACTTTTCAACAAAACGCCGAACGCATGCCGCTACACTGCATAGCACTGCAAGTCCACCATTGCGGCGCATTGAGCTCATAGCCAGTGGATGGCAACCCGTTGTCATTTATATATTTATAGACTGATTTATTTGTAACTAATCAGAGAGGATGTCTCCACCAAAGGAAACCATTTACACCAGCAAGCAATAACAACGAAATAAATGTTGACTGAAACATTGGCGGTGAAATATGTGCATTTCTCACACATACGCAGAATGCAACTGGGCAATTGACACTGCACTCCTACAGCACTGCAGAAAATTATGATTTAACTTTCCTTCTTTTCTAACTGCTTTGCAGGGCATGTCAGTCGTACCGGTTTCCACTCTTTCACTAAATATTGCCATATCACTGTCTACGATGTGGAACTCGAGCTAACGGTTCATTTGCTATATTCATTTGCTTCGTCATTACCGCCGTGATAATACGGATACACAAGGCTTCATTATTAGGCTTCACTTACTGGAGGGCTCGGCTCATTGGGTAATTTTAATTGTACACAACGCGATTCTTGTCGAATAGTAGCGAGCTATTTCCGCTTCTTGCTAACATTTAATAGCACGAGAAATGAACGGAATAAAAAAGAAAGGCCGAATCATAAACGCAAACGCGTTGATGAAAAGAAGGAGCGCATCGGAATCGTGAGGTCAAGGAGTTTCGTGCGCCTTACCCAGACGGCGAAAGCGCCCAGCCGTGCAGTGACCACACGCAAGCTAGCATGCTCCGCGCGCCACTTCAGCAAAGCCACCGAGCTGTGGTGCACTTATAACCTGTTTTGCGTTTCCAGTCAAAGGGTGCAAAGGTGCGTACTCATCCGTATCGTGTTTCGAACTACTTGGATGCCATTGCTGACGGGACCAGTGCCGTTGCACGTGGCCCGTATGGTGCACGTCGACCGTCCAAGAACGGCAGTGAACCGTGTGCGCAGTTGGAAGAGCCATGAATTAGGATTGGGAGAGCAGGGTGGAGGGACTCTTTTATGCTTTTTTCTTGTTCAGCGGTGTACTCTAAGTGTACACTGAAAAGCGAACAAAAATTACGAACCAAACGTGCACTGCATGTTTTGAATCTCTACGTTCGGCAAATGGGACAACTGCTGTTTTTTTTTTGTATTAACGTGACTATAGCGAGGGATATTGGCCCGGCGGTTTTGTCGCATTGTTTGACAAAAAAACAAAGAAGAGCTGGCCTATCGAAACACATGATGGTAAATGGATACAAACACACAGTGCGGCAGTGAACATAACAAATGATTAAGAAAGAGAAATCCATGCATAAATGGCAGAATGAACAAGTAGGCTATACCCCTCTGCAAGGATGAAAATGAAAAGTAGAACAGTTCGCTATAGTATAGCTATACGCAATCATGCCACGCAACCAGTCCTGAGAAGAAGCAAAGTGTGCGCTGATTTCCACTGAGACGCAGTCATATGTAGAGTTTGTCCAGGCGGGGTCTGGTAATGCATCGACGTTATAGCACGGACTAGGACGATGTTGCATGAGAGGTGTCGTCATTCGGTTTTATAGGAACAGCTGTGTCTGGGACGTTTCGCACAGTTTTTCGGCAGCGTCGCGTCGTTGTCAGGAACTGAAAGCTGTGACGGCATAACGAGACACGGAGCCTATTTATGACCACTGAAGTCCAGCCAAACAGGGTCGCCTTTGAGACGTTGATCATAGCATCATTTAATCACTTGGTTACTTTTCTTCGACCAACTGGACATTTTTCTGCTCAACATACACAGTGTTCGTGTGTGTTTAAAAAAAACAGTCACAAAATCGGTGCATATAAGTGCTCTACTTTTTTTTTCTCCTTAGCCGTGTTTCAATGCAGGCCGACAGCACGCAACAACACCTCATGGTTACCAACTCGACCGTCCTATGCAGCTAAGTGGCGCAGCGGCTAAGCAGCTATGTGGCGCTTCGCTACTGACTCGCAGATAGCCTGTAGGGCATTATGCATGCTGTTCGGCTTGGACACTTTGTTTCAGTACAAATACGGGCCGCTACGGCTAAACTGATGTCTGCATTTTGGAAAGCACAGACATCTGAAAGAATATCGCAGCGCTGTCCGTGAAGCTTCACTTGAGGTATAGAGAAATGCTCGGCTCTCTGACACGAAGGTTTTCGAAATCTGACATACTGCCCCAGGACGAGACACAGGACGCGTTAGTTTTGCAGTCCCAAATGCAGTCGCCAAGTCATTTTTGTCGGTAACAAAATACGAAAATTACGATAAACGAGCACTGAAAGACACTTCCGTGCTCTGACTGTGCACGTGGTAGATGCGGAACAGAGTTCGGCGAACTTACTAAAGCGGCTCTTGCTAATAGAGACAGAAACAAAGCGGGAAAGACGGCTCAAAAAGTGAAGAGCTATAGGACAGAGATGCTAGCTAGGTTAGTTTCTGCAACTTGGCAGCCTCAACCGTATATGTATCTGTATAATAGGCACAACACTTCAGGCCAAAGTGAGCGCTGTCTTCGATGTAATAAACTGGCGTGTAGAACCATACTGTGCGCAGTGATCAAAGATAAACCCAGTGGGAACACATTTCCCTTCGTTGTTTGTCTGCATAAGGTGCCAATGCGGCACCTTTGAAATAATACTAAATTCCCGAAAAAAAAAGTTTAATTGACTATAATATAGACAAGTGAGCAGACAAAGGTCGGGAAATAAGAGCCTCGTTATGACATGCGTATGATGGAAGACAACAGTCATCTAAGCCAAATAAAGCAAAGGGAAATGTTTCTGTAATTTTTATTTTTATTTATTTTGTACTTTTATTGTTATTTTTATTTTACACCTTATATTTAAAAAAGTTAGAGAAACATTCCCCTTTGCTTTTCCTTGGTTTCGATGACTGTTGGCTTTCCGATGCAAACCACAATAGATATTATATGTTGTTTGTAGATATGCAAATATGTATATATTTGTATATATGTAAACGCTTATATGCCAGTGCTCTCTCTTGATCATTCATCTTTGCGGTCTTAATTGGCGGTTTTTGATGCGAACACCCAACGTTAATTGGTGGCTGAGGAGTTGGAGCCCATGCGTGTCCTACGGCCACAGCCGCGGCAGCCGCGAAGGCACACCAAGAACGGACGGATGACTTCATGCCGACAACAGTCTAAGCACGTGCACTGAACAACACCGTGCGGGAAACGCGTACCCACACTCGCCGCCTCTGAGATGCCTCGCTCAACGACCAGCTAAGCCTCGCTTTGTGCGCAGTTTAACGTCCGCGCACTAATGCAACAATGGGGAGGGGGGTGATGCAGCGAAAAGTCTTGCAGTCGTTCCGCTATAAGCGCAAGCAGGCGACACAGATGGAAGCGTATAGCGCTTGTAAAAACGTGACACTCGACGCCACCACCAGAGGCGTGCGTGCATCTCGCCTGCGGCTCACTGAAGCCGAGCCGAGCCAAGCGACGTAGAAGGCTAGCCCGTGGTCACGTGGCATCGCGCCGCTCCGGGCTCGCAACCAACCAGCCGGTCTCTTTGAATTCACGTCTGCGTGGCCCGGGCGGCGCGCGGCGGAAAAGCGGCCGCCTTTTCGCCACGCGCCTCTCGCAGTTAGTGGAGCGGGACGGAAACGAACGCCGAGCCCTCCTGCGCGAAACTGGACCCGGTCGACGCCGTACTTTTCTGCGCCGTGAATGGCGTGTTGCGGCCCCGTACACGCACACCGAAGGATATATACACAACCCCGGAATGCACGTGCGCGCGTTTTTTCTTTTCTTTTTTAGTGCGGCGCCGACAGCCAAGCAGTAGCGCAACGCATCGCGTAGACACAAACAACCGTTCAGAAAGGCAAACGCTGTTTAGGACAGAGGTGGCGGGGAGAGAAAATAAGTGCGCCCGGTACACCTCGTATCCATCCAGACATCCGGAAACGCCCGCTCCAGCAGGGAACGTTGTTAGCGCCACAATAAGGCCGGTTTGCAGAAACTTTCTACACACTGTTATTGCTGTTATTGTTATTATACGTGACTGTATCTATAGCTGTTTTGCTTTTTGGTCCGGCGGCATATAGCCCGCTTTCACGTCGGTCAGCCAGAGGAACAGTGCAGTTCCTTTTTCGAGGGTACAGAAAGAAGGAGTAGAGCAAATGCACGTGGAGCGGAAGTGCCACGGTTTTCACACAAACACCGCTTCAATCTGAGGGAAAGGGAGGAATGAGGTACCGTTTATGTATACACCGGATGCGAGCACAGTGCTCTAGAGGGGATATAGGCGGCTTCGCTAGAATTGTCCCCCGGTTGTTGTACAACTTATGCAAGATGGACATCTTTAAGGAGCATAATAGAGAGAGGCGGGCTAGTTGGTAACTCGTAGCAGAATTCATCTTGAAACCGCGCAAGAAAGACAAGGGACGAGGACTGCACTCTGTCCTGTTGGTTTCCTCCTCGTCCCTTGTCTTTTTCGCGCGGTTTCAAGATGCATTCTACTTTAAGGAGCATGTCCGATACACGATAACGTATTATCGTTATCCCTATGCCTGAACACACGCACACACACGCACGCACACGCGCACACGCACGCACAAGCACGCACACGCACAAGTAGAGGCGGCGCGCTGAGATTTGTCAGTCCTCCCGTCGGCTTAGCGCAACAGACCATCACATCTTGGACGGGGAGGTCCTGTTAGCGCATTGAATTTATTGTATTTATTCGCCGGAAAAACGACAGTGAAAGCGGTCTTCCTACAGAAATTTCCTGAGTGGAAAAATGCGCATCCCCGCCCACTTCTCCCTGTACCTTTCCCTGTTTGAATTTGCCCCTGTGCAAGTTTTTCCAGTTCCTCGACCACTGCCCAGCTATCAGCATGTGCAGTCTTAGCACAGCAAATGGTATACGTCACGTATTTGACTACAGCATGCATATTATATTAGGACTGCATCAACACTCTGTGCACAAACGGCAATATGGTGCTTTATGTAATGCGCAAGTGTTTCATGAAAACAAGGCATCTGCCGCAGCTCTTCTGGAGAGGGGAGGACGACAAGGTTCGTACAGCGAAAAAATGCGGCCCAGACACTTCAGACTGCTTACGAGCGAGAATACGAAAGCCTTGTATCTAGAAGTGCACAAGGCGTAGACGAACGGATCTGTGTTCTCAACTTCCGCACGCTTCCAATGCTGCCGTGCCCAGTGACTGCGAAGCCAGCACGAGGCCCATCTCCAACCTGATCACACTGTGTCTCGCCGCCTGCAGTACCGGTGCAGAATGTACTGTGCGCATGTTGACGTAGAATGATGATGAAGGCACTGCCAAGGTTCTGACGCTGGCGGGCGAAAATCTTAATCCACACGTCCAAGCAACGCATGGTGGACAAGCGCAGATGAGCTGACCACGATGACGCGGCATCGAAATGGAATTCGGTGCAGCGTCAAAAGATGTTCTCATACCGTGCCATAGACGGCGGACGCCGGCTTTTGTGCTGATGGGACATACAATGCTTTCGCATTCAAAGAGCGCCTCCCTCGGTTTCGAGCACGTGCAGCGACGACTCAGTCGCCGGCGAGCAACCGCAAAGTATTCCATCGTCCCTGTGTCGGCTCGGCCAACATTCGCGTATATACAGTTTCGGCACTTGGAGCACGCGCGGGGCAGAAAGAAACGGTTCCCTGAGCAGCCAACCCGCTTATCGAATCTCGGGCTCCGTCTGCCGGGGCGGCTCAGGAGGAAAGGCGACCGCCACGCGACGTACCCGTTCCGTACGGGGCGCGTGGCGCGGCGGGACCGCTTGTGAAAACACCAGAGACAAAGTAGCCGCTCTGCACGAGGGCGCCAATCTCGAAATTGTAGGCCGCCTCGAAGAACGCGCAGAAGAAAGGGCGGATTAAAGAAACGGAAAAGTAAAAGGCAAACAGCGTAAGGGGGGAATAAGGAGTTGGAGGCGGGCGGCATCAGGAGGGGGCGGCTGTTTTCGGAGTGAAGGAGAGGCCCCCTCCGGGCGGCGGAGGTTGTTTTCCCGGTGCCACGCAACGCTCGGTCGCGGCGGAGCAGTTCGCCGCCCTGACAGCGCTGGTGCACACACGCACGCACATACACGCACACACACACACTGGCGCGGTGATCTGCTTTGGGCCGGGCTCGCTGCTGCGGCTGCAACGCCTCCTCGCTTCCGAGACGGCGGCGCCATTCAATCCAGCGCGTGTGTGTTCGTGTGTTCGCACACACACATACGTGCTCGTGGCAAGGCACACGAACCGGAAAAAGTACGCCGCCGCCGCCGCGGCAACGATGTGCCTCGGTGTGCGAACAGCGCTTGAGGCGCCGCCGGCAACAGCAGCTTTGTGTCTGGCGACCTACTCTGCCACAGAGTGTCGGAGTGCCATAATGCTCAACACCATAAGGCAGATACTGTACAGTAGAGAGCCTTATGGGAGGGTCATCATCATCATCAGCCTGACTACGCCCACTGCAGAGCAAAGGCCACTGCCATATCTCCCTAATTAACCCTGTCCTGTGCCAGCTCCAGCCACACTATCCCCGGGAAATTCTTAATCTCATCCGCCCACCAAACCTTTTGCTGCCTCCTATGGTATAGAGCAGGGTATGGTAGAGTAACCCATGACAGGGCACCAAAGGTAGGGCACCTTACGGTACTCTGCACATACGGTGCTCTCTATGGTAGAGTACCCATACGCTGCACCATGCGGTAAAGGTATTGGAAGATTCTGAACTGGACCTGTAGTTTGTTAGGAGCTATTGGACGACAGGAGAGACAATAAGCGATCTGTAGAAAAACGGGCGTATGTGCGCAGTGCTATCATGAATCCGCGTCCTGTGCAACGTTCATTTCAGGTTGTCCCCCTTGGAAATGCAGTGTGGCAGGGCACAGCATCAAAACACGTTGGGGCCGCTGAGCTAGGAGATCAATGTCGTTGGGAACATTGTGTCCTGGATTACAGAACAGACTGACAAAATACTGTTTCTTGGCATCATTAGCAACTCACGTGAACAAAGGACAGGTGATGCAAAAAAATAAAAATAAAATAAAGGCGCCAAGTCTGAACCGTCGCCTGTTATTGCTGCATGCAGTGTTCGAAGGCAGGAGTGAAATCACTAAATGCGTACAAGTTGCGCAATGCGTCATTCGTTGAAATCCGACTTCGCCTAGCTCCGGGTGTGCAGTCTGGTTTCTTTTTTGCGTGCGCTTCCATGTCGCCTAATCTTTCATCCATATATGTAATAACAAGCTAAGCTTGCGTTCGAGTGACCTTTCCAGGAATCATCAAAGTTCGCCGGTCTCCCGCCCTCTAAACGCCCAATTTAATACCCATATTCTTAATATAGGGCTCAAAGTTTGCAAAAAGGGCCCCTAACTCTATACGCACTGTGTATACAGTCGCTAATTTTCGCTCATTTTTACCCTTCCGCTAATTTTTTACTCTTTCTTCTCGTTCTTTTTGAAAACGATCAATACGCGCGCAGCATTTAGGCCAGCTCAGAGATGTTCGTAATCTTGGAGGCCTTCCCTGGACATCTTACACAGTCTTACAATTCTCGCTGCAGTAACGTATGGATGTATCAAACAAAATGAAACATGTCTTTACGGTATACGTAGCCTCAGCGATGGTATATAGCTAGTTAGACGTCACCTCAACAGCAGTTATTCAACATATGCAACCCGGTTTGATTACTCATCGTTAGACATTGCTCTTTTTTCGGCGCGGAACTAAATAGTATAGTTCTACAACGACCACATTTAGAATAAGTTCACTGTCATAACCCTGGACTTTTTTTCACTTCATTGTAATAAAACTCGCCATAGGATATAATTTTCTTCGGCATATCCTGAAGAGGCAAAATTATATAAAAAGCCATGCACGTCGCAAAGCCTGAAACTAGGAAAAAACTCAGCAATCGATGTGTATATATAGAGCCGCTAATAAGAGCCTGAACATCCCAATCTTTTGATTAAATTCTACGCATCTGGTATTGAAGCATGTACGTTTATGGCTGAACGATCTTTCACTTGTAGCACATTAATACAAATGTGAAATTTGAGCTTGGATGCAGAGCTGAGAGATGGAACCCGCCTGTGACGCTCGCAATGGTCATCTTTTTCTAACTGCGCCCTTTCCACTTCCATTTAATGCGACACTCAATGTTCAGATACGCGCGCTTGCGACTATAAACACGAAACCGACGCGAGAACGAACTCAGCGCCTCTTTTGCTGCGCAGCATGTGTTGCATACCGCGTACTCAATGGCCTGGCAGAAACCAGAGGCACTCGTGATTAGAATCAGACAGGAGGCCCAGCCTCTTGAAATTGCACTTGAATTTCAAGGACCAATAGCGCCAAGTGCCCCTTCAAAGGCACGCACTGGATGCTTTTTGCAGCTGCACGTGATGGGGAGAAACCGTGAGAGCGAGGTTGCCTATAGGTGCCCTCCCCGAGCAACCTCTAGCGGCCAATCATCGCGGCCACCTGCCACGGTGGGCAGTTTCCTCATAACCCACTGTGCAGGTTCTGATCACGTCATAAGGTCAAGTGATCTAGGTGGCCCACCTACTCCATAGGCTGCTTCTCTGCGGATTTTTCGCTGATATTTCGCTCACGACCAACGATGACTTTTCTACGACACGGATCCCTTAACGCTGCCTCGTTAAAAGCAAGCAAAGGCCAGTTTCTACAGACTCTTCCAGAAGGGCTCGACGCTGATAGCCCTCTGTCCAAGTGCTCAAGTCAACTAGGAATTGTTTACGTAAGCACGACGTTCATTTCGGGAATTCTCGATCTGCTTACTGACGTAACTGGGTGTGCGGCATTGGAGTGATGACAGTAATGCTTCCGCGGTACCATCTTTCTGCTGCAGGTATTCTGCCTTGGGGGCGCAGGCGTATATATAGCTGCACTGCCGTCGCCCCATGAGCTCTTCTCAGTCTTTATCGTTTAGCAAGAACGCTTTCATCAAATGCTCAAAAAATATTCAGTTACAAAATTATGCCGCCCTTTCGCTTAGCTGAAAGCTGAAACAAAGGTCAGCTGAGTGATGATACATCTGGTCAGAACGCGCCTGCAGGACTATATACCGTATTGTTACTGATAAATGTGCTTGCAAAGTTTCTACAATCTATAGCTTTGCCGATTTCTTTTCAAAACATGCTAACGCATGGACTTTATATGTCATTTAGCAAGACATTAGTTGTGCATAAATGTTGATATGAATTTACGTTTTCCTTCCGAAAAACTCTGGCTTATAACTCAAATTTCATTTGCAGGCTTTAAGCAGAAGTTCACACAGAATGGTTAACTGTCAGCACAACACAGCACGAATCAGCCCGAATGTATTGTATTGTCGAGGAAAAGGCAGTGTCCTATAAGCTACGCGTGTTTCTTTTACGGACAAGGCAACAATCATGCCCATGAAACAGCAGCTCAACAGAAGACGCAGACAAGGTGGCAGCTTATCGCGATGCACTGCAACTGTACGGAACGCTCGCGCATTCACATCAGAAAACAAAAAAAAAACGCAATTAAAGCTCACCTACGATGCTGCGTCTGCCCAATTGGAGATATTCAGCAAAGTATACATGCAACAAATTTCGCTAAGCTGTAGAATTCTATTTCATGCATTCACTGCACAGTGCAGTATTTACTCAACGTTTCGCAATCTGTGTTGTGTTTCAGTATATCAGTGAATAGCGCTGTATATGCTACGTCTTAGTCTAGTTTTAAGCCTTGTTGTGTTCTCTTATGCATGTACGGGGGCATTTGCAGAGGCAGATATAGGTTTTTCCCTGGATTCCTCAAACATGTTAAGCATCACTATATGTCTTCACTCGCTCGCTCTCCCGCCCTCTCTCTCTCTCGCTCCCTTTCTCACTTTCTCACTCGCTGGCTGATTATTCACTAGCTCTCCAGCCAAGCAGCAAAGCGCCAAATGAAGTGATGTTGAGCTCTGTTTTCCTTCAGTCTTCACAACGAATTGCAGACGACAGCCAAGAAGCGCAGAGGACGACACATTATCTATTGTCTCGTCCGTGCTGCTCTGTAGTTGCAGTTTAGAGCTCGCCATGTAGTATACCACCAAGCCTACGCAGCCCATACGAGCAAGCCAGATACGTCACAGGACTGTGACATGGAGGTGGTCGGAGTCGTCAGTGTAAAGTGGACACTGTATTCAATAACAAGAAAGCCCCTCTTCTAGCGCCACTTTCAGCCTCTTTTTCTGGCTTAGCAGTAAACTGAATTAGCTCTTCTTGTCTACAGCTAAAAACTATAGACAAGCCTGCTGAGTAGAGTAGCTTAGATGCCTGTATTGACACAAAAAAAAATGAATCAGTTCTTCTGATAGCGGAAATACCGAAGGTCTAACACTCGATCTAACATATACATGCGTTCGCACGTTGGGATCACGAGGAAGTAAAGAAGGACGGAAAAAGAAACCGAATAAATAAAACTCGCGATGTTTAATTGGCGGTCATCAAATAAAAATTCATCCGCTAATCAGCTAAAAAACATACTCATCGCTTCAGAACACCTACATTGCGCTTCGCTCTTGGCAAATGTATACACTATAGCTGCAATTACGGTCTTCGCGTTGAGCATGTGCTTTAGTTACGGACAAAGCAAGCCGAGAAAAAAATAAAACGTTCGTTGGTTTTACGGTAACGAACCCTTTGTTGTAACCCTTTGGATAACGAACCCGGAGCCCTCTACCGCACGTGAACTCCATTATAGCCCCATCTCCAATTACAGTATTCACATCTGGTGCATTTTAAGAGCTTCGAGTCGACAGTTGCTGAAACCGAGGGGCTGCTGAAGCAACAACGAAATGAGAAATTGGAACATGAGTAGATGTCAATTAACATGGACGCCATGAACATGCATCTATAACGAATAAATTAAGAAGAGAAAATCTGGGAGAATACGCCAAAGTTAGGTTTTCTGAGCAAAGCTCAGCGCGGAGCTAAAAACAGATATGCCTAGATAACTCCACGGATCACTCACTTTTGGTGCAGTCAAACCAGTGTGTGTGTGTGTGTGTGCATGGTCACGAATAAACGGAGGAGCTCTTTGGTTCTGTCATTGTGCCCATGATCATTCCCCTAACCAAATCTGCTCCCATGCCTCAAGTGGGAGAAGAATCAATCGCTGCATGCCTGCGCATTTGAATCGGCAGTGTCCTGATCAAGAAGCCCGCCCGAACTTGTCGAGAAACAAAACAAGTTCCGCAACCTGAACATCGCAAGCCTCGATACTGAATATGAACAAGAGGTAACTGCAGAATCGGCAAAGCAGGGAACGTTTCAAGCGGGTATCAAAGTACAAAGAGCAATGTTTCATGTGTACAACGAAACAAATGGCGTTATAATATTCTCAAATAAATGACGATTGTTAAGAGGAAGGGTGCCATGCGATGGTGTCTCTGTGATCTTTTGGAGTTAAGGATGCATATCATTACGCGTTCAATAGCACGGAAGCCTATATAACGCAAAGCGAACGAAGCTTATGATATAAAAACTAGCTTCTCTGCATTCTAGTCGTTTCACTAACCGCAGCAGAAAATGGACAAGTGATGCTGAGTGCGTTCTGCTGTGCAAATCAACCCAACACATCCCTAAAGAACAGTGCGGCTTGATTGCCCACCAAATGGCACCTTTGGTTCGTCCAAACCACCTCCAGACTTCAAAAGCATGGTTTTGCTCTCGAACACAGTGACGCAAGCAGCGAAAACAAACCTCCCCTCGGGCAAGAAACACACGCAGTCGCGAACTCGTCCAGAGGTACTCACATCAAGGCGTCTGCGGCAAGGATGGTTGATGCAGATGTCCACACCGGCACGCGCGAAGTACGGGACGACAAACACCGCACGCCGTTCACAGCCTCACAGAGCGACGGTCAGCGGCACAACACGAACGACCTCGGCGGTTCCAAACAACGACGCGCAGGTTTCCGGGTACGCTCGCAAAGACGATGGTCACTTGGCGAGCGTCAATATCACCACTTCGCGAAACAGGCACCGACGGATGGGTGAACGGGTACGGGGGCAAAAACTGAAACCGAAACCAGACGAAGATTCCACACGGCGATCGGGAGAGAAGCGGCTACGGTGTGGGGGTAGCCCCTCGTGGGGGGAGGAGGAGGGGGGCGATCCGATAGCCGAGGTCGCTGCGCTCCTCCCCGCTTTCCGAAGGCCGAGCCGCGGTCCAGGAGGAGATGATTGCGCGCTCCGCCGGTCTCACTTCCGGGGTGCTGCTGCAGCTACCAAGTGGCGCGCGGCGGGGGCTGGGCACACGGCCGAAGCTGGGAGCTCGGTCAGCGACGAGCGGCGGCGGCAACGCTGACGCGGGGCCTGCCGCAGATGCTAGCGAGAAAACGGCGCTGGCGGGCGCAGGTCGTCCGAAGAGGCTCGCCGGAATCAACCTGTTGGCCCGTGGAGGACGCGGCGGCGGCGGCAGCGGCGGCGACGCCAGGCGGATGCGGGCGGAGACTGCGCGTGCCACGTGACCCCCCACGCGCGGGGGAGGACGCCGGCAAACCCCCCCCGCCGCTGCCGCTGGCCCGGGCGAGGGCAGGCGAGGCACCCCTTCTTGCTCCGCCGCCGCCGGTCCCGCGGTGCCACCTTTCCTTCGCAAGCGTTTACAGCGCGTCGGATGCAGGCACTTGGCTACGACTTCAACAATGCTCGACAATGTTCACCGCTGCCACTGCGAAGTTGACCGCAGTGGTATTGTGACGGTGCCGTCTCAAGAAACCACCCGTCGCTCAAGAGCGGCTTGTGGGCCAAGAGACTAACGGTATCGGGTATCGGTTCACCCAAGCGGGACTATCATGAGCGGCAGACGTTGTTCTGCTCGACATGAAATTCGTGATTCTCTGCGTATTAGCGGGACATCTTTAATAGGTTGGAGCACCGGTCAAGAAGGCAAAGCGTTGTCGACCTGAGCTCAGAGCTTCAAGCACTCGAGGGAACACTTCACAGGCGTAGGCAATGTGTTTCGATCGCAACGCTGATATCGCATGCTTCAGTAAACCGACCGTAACTTGAGCACCTAAATGTGGATTTCTCCGGCCGCTTGGAGGAACTATCCCAGGCAAATAGAACTGGTGCTCTCGAAGTCTCATTCACAGTTGCTGCGACAAATCATTAATGCTTTATTTTTCTCTTTTTCTCTCCCTCCCCCGTCTGCGCCGCGGAGAAAAACTTTTTTCTTCTTCGGGAAAACCGCCCCACAAGTGAGGATATTCGAGAAATTTCTGCAGACATAAATGTTTATATCTATTGCACTCTTGTTTTCGTGGTCGCTAAAAAAGAATGATACGGTTATGCTAGAGCGCATAGATCACGTATACAGCCGTGCTCGAGGAAGGCGGTTGTAAGAAATTCCCGAGTGTACACGGCGGTGCAGTGCGGCGTCTCGCACTGGGCCCCGTCTGCATGGAGAGGCCTGACTCCATTGATCGAGCGGCGAACAGCTGGCGTGGTCCTCTGGGCGCGGGACGCTTTTAGCGCAGCTGCGCGCATCGCAATGCCCTCCCGTTCCCGCAGAGACGCTAACTCGCTCATTTATTCTCCTTTCTCTCCGCCCCTTCCTTTTCTCACTTCCTGCTTCTTCTTGCTCTGCTCTACCAACTTTTGGCACGAAAGAAATGCTTCGAAGCGATGCCTCGAAGGAAAGGATGGCCCTCACCGCGCGGGCTCCGGTTCGGGTTTCCCGGGCTTTTATTTGCATCGCTATTTTGTACCTTTTTATTTTCTTTTGCCCGACGTCATCTCGAACAACGAGGGGCTCTTCTTATCGCCAGAGTTCTTCATCTGTGCACTTCTGTAAGACTCTGTCGGAGACAGTCGGGAATGCATGAGCTTAGCTGGCGCAATCACCGAGAGTGCGTGCGCAGAAGGTCCCCGTGAAACTCCTATTGCTTTTTCTTTTCTTTTTTTTTGCCCCCTCAGTGCGTCGCTCTGCTTTGGCGAGACGATACCCGTGCTATCTATATTCGGTCGAGGAGGCTCGTGTGGCTGAGTACAACGGAAATGAGCCGGCCAGTCGCCCGTCTCGTCGCGCGGCTCCATAGGACGACGGTTTGGGACGGCCGCTAAGATTCTGCTGCCGCTGAAACGTGACGCAATTAACAGTGCCGCTGAACTGGCTGTGCACTGTAGAGTTGCTGCCGTGAGTGCTACTTCACTGGACGTTATATTCACGAAGTAATCACCAGGGTTTCCGATGAAATCTTCCATATAAACGAGAAAAGCTTTTAGGTGATTCCCATGAAATGCTCCTCCGGTCAAAGCTGCACATCAAGATAGTTTACCAGTCAGTCTCAACCCTCTATATAATCTGTTAAACGATACATCACTGAAGGCTACGCAGAGTCCAGACAAAGATCTATATCTAACACTTTTTTTTTCACCCATACAGAGTAAAGGTCCAGTAAGAATGTTTTAGGGTGGAGGTTGGCACAGCTGGCATCGGGCCGAGGTAGCCGAAGATCGCTGGTTCTCTGGAGATCACCTTTGTCCTGAGTGGACTTCGCTCGAGTAATAATTAATGATCACGACGATACTGAATGAAGCGAGTTGAAAAACACGTGCATAGTTTGATATCTGATTCACACGCAATCTCTTAGAAACAAGGCAGATTTCATGACGGCGTCATTTTGTCCAGGCTTTATTCGTCAGCATAGAATACACACAGCATGCATATCAAATTTCGTTACATGACGTCAGGAGATGATATTACACACCGGCGGCGAACCACTACGATTACAAAACATAAAACTGAGCAGGCGACAAGACACAGGACAGAAGCAAACAGGACTGAGCTCGTCCTGTTTGCTTCTCTCCTGTGTCTTGTCCCCTGCTCAGTTCTATTTATTTCTTTCTTTTATTTTATTCAATACTGCCAGCCGCCCTTTGGTAGACAAGGCAGGAGTGCAACAAGCATACATCGTTGTACAACGCGATGCAACAAAGCAAACACACACACAAAACGAGCACAGAAGCAAGAACAAATACTCTGCGTTTCTCAAGAATACAAAAATGCAAAAAATAAAAGCATGAACAAACACACTGCGTCTATAACAGAGGCACGACAGCAGATAAGAAAGAATCTTGGTTTGTCAAGCTGACCATGTCACGCGGAAGCCCGTTCCATTCTGATATTGTTTGTAATGTATGTTTTGTATTCATGTCATACCATCTAGCCACTCAGCTATCACTCTTGGAACCACTAAGGCTGCCAAATAACTGCAATCAGACTAATTGACGTAAATCTTCGCGTCATACAAACTTGCGGTCCGTTCTGCAGTGAGGACATTTCAAAGAACTGAATACTCCTTTGCTGGCCTTGGAAGTTACTGCAGGCGTTTGCATTTGAGAAATAACCAATGGCTACATTGCGCTGTTTCTACTTCACTCCACCTCACGTTAGTCTCGCCCTTTAGTCTTATCCTTTCTGCCCAGCGCCGTGGAAATTTTTTTAATAGGAGTAAACACATTTCATCCCAGTTTTGTGGACAGGTGTTGGGGAGTTAAGAAAAGATGGTATACCGACATTGCCCCACATAACTGAGAGTTCCCTGTGTAAATTGTACTCACATGCCATGTTCATGACGTCAACGGTTGATGCAAGCATTGTCATGGTCTCAATTTTATTTTGTCCTTCGATATAAAAATTCAGATACACTTCCCGCAATAGCACAGTAATAACCTGATGTGGCAACATTATGTTCAGGGAACAAAGTGAGCCGTAATGATAATCTTCAGAGGGCGACAATTCACTTGTAAATACTTTCAGAGCCACAGGCACTAGAGCTTCATTTTTTTTTTGTGTAATGTCCAGCTGCGCGTGGTGGTGAATATTGAGAATTCCACAAAGTGGTAAAACCGAACGAGAAATAAAAACCTACCTATTCTCTTCAGATTATCTATCTCCTCGAGCGTTCAGCGCTTGAACAAATGTTGACAACTGCATTTAGCGAAGCTGGGATGGTGGCTTTGCGAGTGAACTGCGCACGGGGGAACGTAGCCCGAATTTTTTTTCTTCGGGAGGGGCCCAAAGAAATTTCTTGTATGCATTTCTGTATGTATGCATTTCCTGAATGCATGTCTGGATCAATACGACCCTTCGGTTTTCCTGAAAAGTCCTAATGATAACAATTCTTACATGAATTTCAGTCACAAAACTCTGTAATGAAAATAAGAAAACAATTCGGCGCCTTCGCACTGAAGCATTAAGTGCGGAATTCGGCAACTATCTCAAGAGAAACGAAGTTCTTTCTTATCGCGTAAGTATGAACAACAGAAAGCTTTCAACCCAAAAAACGTCACGGCTAAGAATTCGGTGTACTTAGGTAGCCTCAAACCGGAAAATTCGGAGCGACGTCCTTACTAATTAACTATGGCGACCAGAACTGCCAAGTGTGATGGAGAGAATCACGCTTCGTTCAACACGAAACTTTACTCTGTAACGGTTAAGGCTGCGCAACCTTTTCATTTTAAACATCGTCAGCCTGTATTGTTACGCTAATGGAGGACAAAATCCTATCCAATTTATCTCCAATTAGTCCTATGGTGTGCCAGATCCAGACACCCAAGCCAGCAGTGGATGTATGGGGGGAGTCGCCCTCTTCAAGCAAGAAAATTTTCATGCGAAAACTTTGCCCTTCCGATGACTACACTAAAGCATGCGCTATAACGAAGTGACGATGCGTAATTCAACAAGAGCGCCACGGATATTCTAAAGATGAAGAGCTATTAATTTTGTTATTGGGAAGTAATTACTGTCGTTATTAGCATTATAAATGTTTTGACAGGTTGCTTACAAGTGCTCGCATTTTCACTAGCACACTACACAAGTGCTGACCTCTGTAGTCGGATACAATTCGAGAAAAAAGCGGGAGGCCCTCCAGCCAATGGCGTGGGCCGCTATTCAAGACACCGCGGTTAATATGACTAAACAGTGATTATTCCCCATTCATCTGCCACCTCCCGCGGTTTCGCACTAGCAGGTCCAAAATGATCGGCCAAGTGAGAGATGGGGAGAATCGGTCAACGCCATTGGCTGGAGGGGCTCCTTTGAGGGGCATTTGCCGCTTCGTTCTTGAGTTGTATCCGATTGGAAGTGCCAAGCAAAGCTGGCACCAATTTGCTTTTGGTTGCAAGACAAGAAGAAAAGCAGGCTTTTTCGACCTAAGCAGTCAGCCATGAAGTCGACGCTGACGGAAGCGATCCGAATGAGAATGGCGAAGCAGGGTAAAGCGCAATTTTTCAGGCCTCCGTCGCCCGTACATGGCGTCGTTCGCGCTCCGCTAATATTCCGCGCTTTGCGCCGGAGCTTTCGGACTCCGTTCTCTTTCGGCATCCGTCGCTTCGTTTACTGCAGCCGAGTTCATTGTACGCGGCATTCTCTCGTTCCCCCGAGGAGTTGTTCTTGCTGCGGCACAGCCGCCAGTTTATTTCGCGCTTTGACGCCTTGCCATTTGCCGCTCGAGGCTGCGCGCTCGCCCTCCGCGCTGATGGGCGGTCGCGGAGGAAGGGGGGAGGGAAGAGGGGGGAGGGGGGTGTTCGGCCCGTATCAAGAAAGACGCGGCAGCGCTCTTGGTCCTCGTCGCCGTCCGACACGCTCGCTGCCGTTTGAGTGGCACGCCGAAGGCGGGGCGAACGGCGCCCGTAGTATCGGTTCGTCCCTCGGAATCAAACGGCGGCGCATCGGAGCGCATCTTCGGAGGCGGTCTTCGAACAAGGTGGGCCGATGGCGTCGTCGTCGTCGGGAGGCGGAGTCGCCGCCAACGTCGAACGAGCCCCGATCGGCGGCGCGCCGACCGATCCTTCCCCCCCGTCCGACGGCGGCGAGGGGCCGATGGAGAGAGAGAGGTGGAGGGGGAAGATGGCCGCGCGCACGGAAGATGGAGAGGAAGGCGCTCCCGATGGGATCGCGCTCGCACGTCTTCTCACCCCCCCTTCTACTCGCGCCCTCGCGCGACTAGCGCGGGAGCGGTCGATGACGTCCGGCCGCGGGAGCGCGCTTCGAAACGCCGCTGCTATCCCGTGTGCTACCTGCTCGACTCAGTACCAGCTGGTAGTAATGACGAAGCGAAGCATCATCCGTTAAGACGGCCCGACCCGCAAGATAGTTCTGGCAAATACGTTCGCGCTTTCCTACCGGCCTTCCATATTTTTATTTCGGGTATTCGGCGATCAGGGCGTACGGAGCATGCTTACTACGCGATTGGGAGTGTTCTCTCCGAAAGAGGAGCGCGTATTGCTGCACAGTCGTTCACCATGCCCCTTCAAAAGATCACGTGGAATGGAATCGTAGAGACCAATTTGTAGCTCAGATGAAATAACTGAAAAAAAAAAAGCACTGAGATATCGCAAAGGACCGCCACAACAGAACCGAATGGGCCACAACAGCGCTACTTTCGGAGTGTTTCCGGTCGGTGCCACAGCGGATGCGAGGACGGGAGCATGGCGGCCGCGCTCCATTTTTCGTCCGCGCTTCCTCCTTCACGGCGTCCGATGCCGTCAGACCAGAAAGCGAGAGGCGATCGCCGGCACCGAAGGGGGGCAAGGGGGGAAAGGGGGGGCGGAAGGCTTGCCGTCTCTGCTGCGCATGCCCGGCCGTCCGGACGAAACGGAGGCCATCGATCCGGAAGGCGATTGGTCGGTGCGCGTTTTCCGGGACGGGCCGCGAGCGCTAAGGGCGCCGCCGACGCCGTTGACGCCGCGCCGGCGCTGGCGGCGTCACGCTCCTCGCGCTTCGCTACTCCTAATTGATTTTCGAAGGCGCCGCCATTCCTGATTGGCCCCCGGCGTTCGACGACGGCGTTTCCCGATTGGTTCCGCCACGGGACGGTGGGGGAAAGGGGGGCGCCAGCGGCACCACGGGGCGGCCAATCGGAACGGGCCGCCGGCCCCTGGCGCCCATTCGGACGAAGTCATCGAAGGGGGGAAATACGCGGGGCCCGGGTCGAAAGCCGAGGCTTCGCTCGCACGCACCAACGCCACTTCCGGCCCCCCCGCACGAACACGGCGCGCCATCGGTGGCAGAGATCGGCTCTCTCGCTCCTCCGCGGAACGATGCGGCGCAGCAGCCGCAGAATTGACGTCACGGGGCACCGACGCGCCGCACGGCGGATGCCCAGTGAGGCTGTGAACTCCTGGGCACAGTGACGAACCTAAACGGAGCTGTGGCGCCCACAGACTGCGACAGCTGAACGCAGTTGCACGTGAGTGGAAAGTAGGGCACCGGCAGTAAGCACCGCATTCGATTAGTGTTGCCAAAACGAGCCGACACCCCAAGATGGTTGTGCAATGACGTTTAGTGCCAACCAAAATAATGTTTTCGCTCAAAGCACTGAGCTCACACGGTCCATTTCTTCTCTAGTGTTGTCTTTTTTCGCTGGTGGTGGAAAACAGGCTCCAGATGACCCACGTCACTGCAATCCTACACAGTGTTTAAAATCGGACGACTCACATTCATCGCACGAACAAGCCATGTGCCGTCTGAAATTTGGTTCAACACCACTTGATTCTCTGAAGTGGAAGAAATGCACGCTTTCGCGGTCGAAGGAAACGTTGCTTCCCTTTTAGTAAAAATAAAGAAAAAAAAAAGGTGCAACCACATAAAGATTACGCAGCCTGCAGTCTGTTGACGTAACCATAAGGCCTAACACGTAATCTTGGGGCCTCTCCTATACTGGGTGCTTCTAATCTTTTCTGTTCGATATTGTCACGTAGTGGTGACGACTGTTTGCAGCAAAAAGTTGCAAAGCCTGAGGACTAAGGTTGGATTATAAGGCGGGAAGGCATCTAAGAAAGTTTCACGGGCGACGAAAAAAGCTGCAGAAGAAGTTGCTCACGATATACTCAACGTATTTAGGTGTGTATATATAGTTCTTGTTGCCTCCTACACTAATGAAGGAGGAGGCGCGGGACATGTGACCACGACTCACCGGATCATCTTCCCGTGGCACAACATCCCCTTCTCACACAGCATGTCTCTCCATGGTTACACGTCGATTTGGTTTTGTAATTGCTGCTTGGTGGCACCGAAAGAAGCGGTCGCGTTCACGGGCTTACACATGAGGAAAAAGAGACCAAGTGAAGGATCAACGCTACCCCACGTTAGCGCGCGCTCTTTGCTACAGCGTAAGTAACAGTCAGGTTCACTGCTCTCACTGCATATAAGAAGAGTAACTTTATAACAGGTATAAAAATTACGAATAAGACGAAAGAACTAAAGGGATGGGCTATACTGACAAAAACATGCAACCAGATCGCGGTTGAACTGGAGAGATGTTGTTTTATATTGGCAGACTCAGGCAAAGTATTCGATAATAAACGATGTGATTTTTTCGACGATGAACCATGAACTCGATGTTGACAGCAGCGTAAAATGAACAGTGAAGCGATATTCTGCGGTGAGGCTTAGGTGCTACATTATTAATTTATCCCATCAGCTCGGAATTTGCGCTCAGTTGTTCCGTGTCCCGTCCCTTGTTAAAAGTTAGCCCACTCCTAGAAATAAAACTTGCGGGACCAACTGGCCCCTTATCAAGCATTGCTGCTGTGATTACATATCGGCATACAAAACCTATAATCCTGTTGTTAATTATACGGATGTTTTACAGCATTAACTGTTAAACTTCCGTGACAAAACGAATACCACTCATGACCATCAGCGCCCGTGCATCCGAGCGCGATGCACGGAGCGCCCCGGGCAGCTCACTGTGTGGGTGGTGCGATCACATGACCACCCCGTTCAAATAGCTCGTGCATTAATTGTGCCTCACTCTAGCCCTCCATAAACAGGACCGCAATCGACACACACTCTCATGCCTCGTTAATTCAACAACTGGAACAAAGCAAGGGGGAACAGCTGATAAACTGCGCTAAGGCGGGTGTAATCGTCGTTATTATTTTTTAAGGAGTACGTTTGTTGTATATTCTATTAGCTTTTACGCGTTATTTACGGAATTCTCTGATAACGAAGAAATGTTGAGAACAGGCGCTGCATTCGCACTGACAAGTAGAATGACGGAACAGCGTTGGCCCTCATAATATGGAGGCGCGCAGAAGTGTTTTTATATGCTTGCGTATGGAAGACAGCATGCAGCACACATCAGTAGAGAAGAGTAAATCAACAGTCTATGGTATCAGTCTAATCTATGTGCCAATTAACACTACAACCGGATTGTTCAACGCAATATTATACTTCCTTGCAGCTGGCGCCAAATTTCTTTTCAGTTCCATAATTTTTCCGCCGTCCGTTCGATAGCATCGCGCTCGCCCAACAGTTTTCAGTACCGGGATGCTTAGAAGCGAGTGTGTCCACTCAACAACACCAAAACCTTTCTCATAAAAATGCTCAGCGAATGTAACTCAATCGTTGCGGGATCAGGGATTTTGGACAAACAGTTTTCCTCTGCACACACAAAATATTATAGGGCTCTTGGAGATCAACTGTCGATCCCTTCAATAAATACAAGCGCTCGTTGAGATGTCAGCTAATTCAGCCAATGTAATATATAATAGGCGTTCTGTATTGTGGTTTAAACTGCGCTATAGTCCTGATTTATGCCTGAACCTATAGCGTATATAGGCAGGAGCGAATTTATGGGCTACTCTTAGGGGGAGGGGCGGTCCCATTTTTACCGTGTATGTCTTCGACCTTTTTTTTGGAACAATTTCCTAGACTAAGTTTTGACAGAAACTGGTTGTTATATCAACGAGTAATAGTTATTTGGACCATGTATATCTTCGAGTTTTTTCGAACAGCCTAACCTAAGTTATGAAAGCGACTGGTTGTTCTATCAGGGACTAATAGTTGTTTGGGCCATGTATATCTTCGCCTTTTTTTCGAACAGCAGCCTAGCCTAAGTTATGAAAGCGACTGGTTGTTCTATCAGGGACTAATAGTTGGACCACGCATATCTTCGAGTTTTTTTCGAACAGCCTAGCCTAAGTTATGAAAGCGACTGGTTGTTCTATCAGGAACTAATAGTTGTTGGGCCATGTATATGTTCAACTTTTTTCGAACAGCAGCCTAGCCTAATTTATGAAAGCGACTCGTTGTTCTATCAGGGACTAATAGTTGTTTGGGCCATGTATATGTTCGACTTCTTTCGAACAGCCTTACCTAAGTTATGATAGTGACTGGTTGTTCTAACAGGGATTAATAGTTGTTTGGACCATGTATATCTCGGAATTTTTTCGAACAACAGCCTAGCCTAAGTTATGAAAGCGACTGGTTGTTCTATCAGGGACTAATAGTTGTTTGGGCCATGTATATATTCGACTTTTTTCGAACAGCCTAACGTAAGTTGTGAAAACGACCGGTTGTTCTATCGGGGAATAATAGTTATGCACGGTAACCCATTCAGACTTCAAATAACTAACCATAACCCTTTCTCTCCTTCCTTTAAGCCACATAGCCTGTCTCCTCGCACATGTGAGGCCGGAAAAAAACACGATACTAAAAATTAAAAAAAAAAAACGAGCAAAAAAAGTGAGGGGAGCAATCGTGCCACTCACGGGCGAGTCCAGGCGAGGCGAAGACACAAGCTCGTGGTCCTCTTCACATTGCCGCGGGCACATCCGCAGTTCAAGGTTCTTGTCGGCCGCGATAAAGGGCCGCGTGCACCCTGTAGCTCGGCTCGGGAGAGTGGCTGCTCGATTGCGCGGCGCCACTCTCGAATCAGGCGCTATCAGCGACCCGTGCTGCTGGATCCAATTGGGGTCCCGTATCGCACGCGGTCGGTCGACCAGCCAGCCCCTCCGAGCGCCGACCGATTGAAACACGACCGCCCAGCCGCCGGGTGACGAAAAGAAAAAAAAATGTAAAGGGAGAGAAAAATCGGAGCCACAGCGGCGCCGGCTGGTGCGTCGGCATGGGAGTCGAGTCGCGGTCATCGGCGCTCCCGACTCCCGCCTTTAAACCCTACCGCGCAGAACATTCACAACAAAGACCGCTGTTCCTGGCTAGAAGTTGCGAGAGCATGGCCACCAAACGTTCTGCGCAAGTTTATACAAACCTGCTTAAAAAAGAAAAAAAAACAACGTTGACAGGAATTGAGCATTTCGAAGCAGTGATAAGCATATACGCTTGCTCGTCTGTATAATGTTATTCGCGTGTGGCGCTACAACACGTGACCATACGAATTCCCGAATAATATATTGAAAAGTAATAAATAATACGTCAAATTAGCATCAACACCACTTCGAGTTTCTCATCGATTCGGCAGCGTGCCCTGCATAGCCACCTTGGTTAGCTAGTTATAGGTTGCGAAGCATATACAGGGGTCGGACTTTCCGGTTTAAACCGAGAAAAATCCGATAAACGTACGCCGCATTCACTTTTCGAAAGTTAGTTTTAACCGGAAAAGGCCAGTATTTTTTGCATTCAAGGCAGATGGGCTGTTGGATGCGAGTTACACTCACTTTAAGTCGAAAATTAACGAAGTAGGGAAGACAGGGGTATATGATGTGACGATATATGTAGGCTATGCGGCGCAGTTGTGCGATTTGAAGTATTGCTCCTCTGTACAGTTACCTGCCTCTGCAGACCGAGAAGCATCATCTCCCCGCTGTCTTCTATAGATAAGCATTGTTTATTCACTGCTGCTTAGAGCAGTTAGTCGGTTAGCAAGGTTAATCGGATGCGTGTTGGTCACTGACACGAAACCGCGAAGGGGCGTATCGAAAAAATATGTTTCGGCCACCACGACAATGAACCAGCAGTCCCATCGCTGTCATCAACACTCAGATCACGTAATGCCCCAACCTCGCGTTACACCCAGCGTGACAACCCAACAATAACATGTCAACCTAGTTCTTAGAAGTAAAATTCCACTTCCGTTTTGTCTTCATTCAACTTGAGTTACTCTTTTAATGAGGGCAGCAATTTTTTCTACAAGCACAGCTCCAAGTATATTATCATTTGCACGTTAATTACTTATAAATAAATTGTTCATGGTGACAAAAATACCGAGAGAAACTTTAAATTTGTTTTGACCACATAGAATTTCTACAATAAGCCACCGAAAAAAAGTGAGTATTTCATTCAACGAAAGTAATATTCGGCAAAAAAACAACAACGAAAGTGTCGTCCTGAAATAAAAACCGAAAAAAGTTTTCCGAATTATCAAAAAATAAAATCCGAAAAGTGCAACTCTTTTAAGCATATTTAAAGCGTATATAAGGCGTATATATAAGACATATGTGCTTAGGCGAGCATCAAAGGCCGATTAGTCCCGTAAATTAAACCGCTTATGTACACCAGATGTCTGCAATTTGTAGACCTCTCCTTGCGTCTCTCCTGGAGACATGTGCATGACTCCGCCAGCTTTGTGCGGGCAAAGTCAGCGCGGAATATCGTTTGCAAGCTTATGTTTCAAATATTGGGCGTTAAGTTTGTGCTGTTTACGTCCCACGGCCAACAGTATGTGTAAATAAATATTCCCTTTCCTTTTTTTGTGTGATTTAACTAATTCCAAAGAGATTAGTCATTAACAGTACATCTCTAGAATAAATAATTAGAACAAAGTTATACTAATTACGTTGAAAGAAGTGTGACTGCGTAGATGGAGAACTTTGTAGTTTTTGCATTTGCAAGTGAACATGTCACTCCTCCTGTGCCACGTCCCACCACTGTAACTGCCTCACGGGCAACAGTAGCCTATCTGTAAACAAAAAAAAAAATAACTGAAGAGGTGAGGGGCAACCAGTGTCGCCTTTGCAAGACGGAAACATTTTCTCTCACAAGGGAAAGGTACCAACTATACGCGCTCTAAGTGCCCTTTTCCAGAAGCTCGTTGGACGTCGCCACATATATTGAATGGTACGCTGTTCTTATTAAAGCAATCTCAGAGCTGCCCCAAGAGTTGACTGTTCACAGAACATTCTAGGTATCCAGCTATAGTTATCAATTATAATAAAAATGGAGAGGACGCTTAAGCAACGCCTTAAGGGCGTGGCGCGATAGCGTTAATGGGTCAATTAATGCCCATATATGTGAAATTGGTCATTCTCTACGTGACATTCAGAGATCCCTGGGAGTCCTCGAACCACTCATGGCGCAGTGAAGCAGCGGTTAAGCGATGCGCCACTGCCATTCGATGGCAGGTGCTCTGTCAGCTGTATAGGGATTGCGAGACCCGTGTTGTTGTTCTTCCCGAGCAACCTATCGTGACTAGTCATTAACTGCCGCCTGCCACGGTGAGCAGTTCTCTCACAATCCGGTGGGCAGGTTGTGACGACGCCGCAAAGTCACGTGACCTACGCGGCACACCTAAGTTGCTTCTCTGGGGATTTTTTCGTGGACTTTTCACTTGCGGCTTTTCTGTGACACGGGGCCCTTAACCCAATCGCGTTAATAACAGAAACCCGCTGTCACTTTACTTGCTCCATGGGCTACGGAAGGCGCCTGCTCACCTGAATAGCGGTGAGGTAACGAAGCACCTGCACGAACTTTTTGCGACAAAGTGCATCACTTGTCATGCATGAGAGGCTCGAGGGCACCGGATATCAAGGATGGTAACAAAGCACTGACGAAATATAGCATATAGGCATACCGGCGATACCCACATGTAAACGAATGGCAGGATATTCGTTTCTTGCAGCATTTTTCTTTACCTCATTCAGCCTTGAAGTCTCACTGTGGCTTCTGGCCGTGCATTTATCCTTTTGTTCTTTTGCCAGCAGCGTATTCTTTAGTTGAGTGCACCGTCTTTGCCAAAAGCAAACAGGCAACGGGGTTCTCTTTCGAACACTATAGCTTACGGTACTCCTTAAGCTCTAAACCTCTGTATGGCAAAGTGAAGCCTTGTTCTCACCTTTTGAGACCTTCTGGCCTTTCGCATTGCCATAAGGATTCACCAAAATGGCTGAGAAGCAGGCCTCGTTGTCTGGTTACTTTTGGGAAAGATGGTACGTATACGTTAATGCAGAAATGTGGGAGTGAACACGTTTTGTGCGATTTCATGCGTGCATTCGTTGGCCCTTTTTTTTTTGTAGTTACCGTGTAAAGTATTGACACTGCTGCGACTGAAGTGCTTCCGACTGTTTGTGTTTTAGTGTCCCAATGTCTGCGATCTCCATTGTATTTATTCCCCATTACGAAACTTCACTAGCCACTCTATGGGCCCAACCGTTTTTTGTGTTTTGTTTTGGAATATAAAAACAAATATACAACAGTGCAGTAAACCTGTATGAGGTGATACGAATGACAATATACATTATTACGCGGTAACACTACATCAACGTTCCCTTTGCACAACACAAATGCGCATGAGCTCATCCTCTAGTGTACAAGTTGCGATTCCTTTTGACAAGCTAGAGAAGTGGTCCCTCTCAAGTGCAGTCATTTGCTCTTCGAATGGCCGGCGCTGTCAGTACAACGTTAAACGCTGCAAAGGAATGCACATACACGTGTTTTAGTCGATGGTTTGGCGGCATACCGTCTGGTCAGGAATCATGGTTGATCAAGTTCAGTGGTCACTGACCATGGTCGAGTGCAAGGGTACGTTTGGCGGGGCGGACATGTTGTCTCGTAACGACAAATGTTGCATCTGGGACTGCGTCCGATCCATGCCCCCCCCCCCCCCCTACCCCTGGCTTCTTTCTTTTATGTAATCCGTGCCACAAAGGGCAAATGGTGAAAGCGCTACATTGGCATGATTACACAGCGCGATGCAGCTCACGGCATCCTGTCTCGCAGCTATAGAGACAGGTTCATGCGACGTGTCAACACCGAACGCGGGGGCCATTAAAATGCGCTTTTCCCCTACATGGAATAGCGGCGAGGGGGGGGGGGGGGGTCAGTCATCCATTCGAGCAGAGCGCACTCTCTCTTGCCCCTCGTCAAGATGGCCGCTCAACAGATCCTCAAAAGGGGGCGCTCTCGCGCGGCCTCTCGTAGCCGCAACAGCAGCGGCCGTCGCGATGCGCGCCGCACGACAAGGAAGAGGCAGAAGGAGCAGCGAGAGAGCTCACCCTGCCGGGGGCGAAGGTCAGGGTCCGAACAAACGCTCGCAGCAGCGTTAGGGTATAGCGTCAACGCACGCCGCCGACCGCAATGACATCGCCCGCGCGTCGACCGCGAAGGGAATGCGCCTCTGCGATGCCGTGTCCGCGCATTCAAGAGAGGGCTGAGAGGTGTATACACGATGATGCAAAATGCTTCGCCCTGGCCTCTCGCTCTGAAAAACCAAAAAAAAAGTGAAAATCCAAACAAGACAGCCAAAAAAACGTGTGACTCAAGGAGAAGAGTCGTGCTGCCGCACAACGCTTCAGCGCGGGGCAGTGATGGGTGAGGAGGCGACAGGCAGAAGGAATGAAGGGCTGAGGGAGGGGAATGTGCACTATCCATCGCCCGGCCGCAGCCGACGCGCTAGGATTTTGGAGAGAAAATTCCAGCGCGCGCGCGCGGTTTACTGGGCTCCGGAATCTGAGGAACCCGAAACGCTAGACGACAGCTCGGTCGGGCGAATCGGAGTGGCGGCCGTCGCCTTTCGGGCTGTTTGTGCCCGTCGGCGGAGTTCAGTGGCCCCGAGCGAATCGGCGCGCGCTCCTTATCTCCCCATGTACGTGAGCAGTTTAAGCGTTTTCGGCGGGATACTATACACGGTCGGCGTCGGCGGAAACTCGCCCGGACGCTCCGACGCTTGTAGGGCTGCTGCTTGTGTCTGCATCCACCAAGAGTGTTGAACCGAAGACGAACAGTTGCGAAAACGATCCAAACGAGCTGCGGATTTCTTTAAGAGGCTTCATTTAGATGTGAGCGGAAAATTGGAATCCCTTGTGTCCATCCTATAATGCGCTGCTGAAAGCTACACGAATTATGAACCAACTGACTCAGATTCAAACAGCTCTGTTGCCCAACGTGCTACCGCCTCTATAGGTGAAGGGGGAGGGGGCACGGTGTTCCTTCAGCCACGCGGAAGGCGACTTGCAGATAGGAGTTCATTACACAACGAAGAAGCTATGGGGTATGTAGAAGGGTTTACAAAAGTTTATGCACCTGAATATCAGCGAAATAGTTTAATTTCATCACCGTACTTGCACATGGTGGAATGCATATATGCAGCCTGTGACTGCGCGACAGTGCACCATTTAATCTCAACCACTCAGGACTGGATGCAAACAATTTGAGTTTCTTCGACAAAAATCGTGTTCAATAAGCTTTTGACGGTGGGTGCAGATCCATCAGCAGTCGTACACAATTGCAGCGCTGAATATAAAGATATTGAAATAAAAAGCGAACACAGTTTTATTAATTATCGCCCGATCTCACCAACTTCTTTGTAAAATGCTCCAGCATATACATAAACGCATTTCAGAACAATTATATAGTCGTAATGTAGTGACTGCTTTTCAACATGGATTCAAAAGAGGCTTTTCAGTTTTCGCGTAATTAGTCGAAACCATCCGCGATTTTGGCACGTCGATAAATAGTAGTAACAAATCAGACGACATTTTCAGACTCCTCAAAAGCATTCGACAAGGTTACCCGCAAACAACAATTGTTTGACGTGGATAAAATGCTAGAATTTTTTCAATAATAAAGTGTATATGAGCTTAACTTCATGGTCGCCATCAATTTGTTGTATTCAATGACGAACACAATACTCTAGGTTGACTTCGGCGTTTCCCATAGCTCGGTGCTTGGTCCTCTTATTTCTGTTATTATTTTGCCTTTGTTCTAACGCTCTACCGGCTTTCGGTGGCAACATGAATAATTTCGTGCAAGGTCTTCTAGTTAATTCAGCTGTATGCTGATGACAGTGTTTTTTATTCTGAAGTCAAAAGTGCGACCGACCAAATAATTTTATACCATGCATTCTGTAAGGTTATCGCATTGTGTGACGCTTGGCAAATGCCTGCCAATAAAAAAAAAAAAAAACCGTGCAGATGAAAATAACTCACAGAAAAGTACGTTTAGAGCTCCAGTATTTTTTAAGCCAGTATTTATTAAATGAGCTGCCCCAATAAATCTAGTTAGGGCTTTGGATCATGGATTTGTTACCTGGAATAAACATGTAAATTATGTGATAGCTAATTATAGCACCAAATTGTTTTCATTCGAAGGACCCTTAAATTATTCACTCCTGTGTTTATCTAGTCACATATAAATCCATCATACTTGAAAAGACATTATGCTGCCAGTTCAAAGAACTCGCGTGTCGAGTTGTATCATGCATTTAACGGACATTGCAAAATGGAGTATCTTTTTTTTTTCGGGATATTTGCCCTAAGGCAGAGTCATAATCTGCCGATAACCCCTTTCCGTAAAAATAAAATCTTGTACGTACCCAATTTTTCCAAGGATGGTTAATACCAGGGAACAAACTTTTAAATAATGAAATTATATACAACCATCTATGAATCGTTTGATTCTAATTTGTAGGTTTCTGGGTTATATATTCTGGCTTTTATTGTGTTTCTTGTGCCCGTATAATACTTTCATGCGGCATTGCATTATATATCTTTCTGTACTTTTGTCGTGTTCTGTTTAATTGCACATTGTGCTGCTTTTTCGCTTGATTGCGTGTTCTTGCAACTTGCAGTTGTTTTCATTTTCCGACCATTTGTGCATTTTTTTTGTTGTATTACCACCCTGCTAAACTCTCTCCTTGGGACTGTCATATATATATATATATATATATATATATATATATGTCATATAAATATGGGAAGTCATAAATATATTCAGGTGCGATTATCCACGTATGCAGCTGCTGCGCCTCGAGTGAGACAAAATGCGGTTGCAGCTCCGTATTGTAGCTCCGGGATGTATTAAGACCTTTACTAGGAGAAGACCTGCTGGGCATGCGTCGTTTACTCTCTATATGGCCCGCAAACACCCCCGAAATTTCTAACAATAGATCAAGAAAGTAAATTCCCTAACATTAACGCCGCAAAAAGTGGATGGCAATCATTAGGAGCTCGACATGACAGGCCAGGTATAGGAGAGTTTGCGAATATTACTGTTGGAACTGCGGGGGAATCGGTGTAAAAAGGCTTTCGCCTTACAGGTCACCGCAAATACACTGCGCAGGGGAATGGGATGTAAAGGATCAAGGGCCAGAATGCAGTGTGCACTTTCGTTCTTTCAAGTTTCGGGGTGAACAGAAAATAACTGCAGGTATAGGCAGAGAGTCTATTTTGCCCCCTCATTTCCTGCGATTCCGAGAAAGGCCAAAGGGTATACCGGTGGGATGGGATTCAGGTGGGCGGATGAGATTAGGAAGCTTACGGGGGCAGATTGCCGAAGCTGGTACAGGACAGGGTGAATTGGCGATAGGGGGGAGAGGCCTTTGTACTGTTATGGACTTTGATGGGTTGTTGATACTGATGGCTTTTCGCTGAACTGGGAATGAGGCTAAATTAATAAACAAGGAGGACCGTACGCAACTGGAAGGCTAGCCGTACGAGTGAATAACGCACAGAAACGACCTGTTCGCGTGAGGAGCAGACGACACAAAGGCGACGAACAAGACATGAGCGCCCCCGCGGTGGGCTGTGGGGTCAGACTAATACCCGTACTTGCGAAGCATACATGGGAATGAAGACATCAGGCGCTAGTCGCACAAGAAAAAAAAAATATAAGGAAGGGAAATAATAAAAACAATAAAAGGGAAGAACAGTCGGATCAGGCTACATGCATCCGCTAGCGCGTGAGCGCGTGACCGACCTTTTAGCGCGAAAACGCGCCGATCCGAGCCGACAAGTGTCGACGCGAAACGACGAAGCGCGCGCCTGCCAGCAGCGCCGGTGTACGAAGACGACAACGACGGAACGGTGACGCTCTTCGGGACAAGTCGCTCGCGCTTGCGGGCCTTCTTTGTCCGCGATTCCCGACAGCGGAGAATCACGAACGAGTCGGCTTCTTTTCCTTTTTCTTTCTTTTTCCCTGTCCGAAATGCGACCGAGCCTTTGTAAGCGAGCGCTGGTGTGTCTGCCTGAGGAAAAGAAAAAGAAAGAAATAATGGGGAGAGCCACCGCGTCGTGATTGCGGGCCCGAAGTGCGACGAACATTTCACGCCCGTGTATTTCACGAAGAACCGCAGCAGCAGCAGCGTGGCGGCGTTTTGCGACAGCGGCAGGGTACCCCCGATGTGTATACATAAAAGGCGCGCGCGCAAGGAAAACAGATTGAGGAAACAGCTCGAGAAGAGAAAGAATAAGAGCGTGCGGCGGACGACGTGACAAGACGGCGCTGGGCTGCGCAGAAAGAAGCAGACGGCGACGACGCCACGGGAATGAAGAGCGCTGTTTTTGGGGGCCTCCTCATTTCTTCGAGGCGTATACGCGCCCTCGACGGACCTGCAGCGTTGTGTGTGTGTGTACACAGCGTCGATGGCCTTTGTTCTCCGCTTTCCTCCCGTCAAGACTTCTCAATAGAGGAGGAAGTCGCGCGTTTTTTCAGTCCTCCTATCATCCCCCCTCCCCCTTTTTTTTATTCGGGACTCATCCGTCTCGGACCGAATTGGGTAAACACGTCGCGTCCGCGATTTGAACGTTGGCTGCAGGCGTGAAAACGCTGCAGGCGTGTGTGCGGAGACATGGACTCGTAGTCGTCTGATTCGCGGGGTGAAATTAGCAGACGACGAACGCTTCAAGCATAAAAAAAAAGGAAGAGCGAGCACAGGCAGTTTTGATGCACAATGAAAGAACATCAAGGAAGCAAGGAAAATGGAACGCACTGTGTTACAGAGCAGATTGGCGTCACTGTACACATTGTGACACAGTTCAGCGCATCTTCTTATATTTGCCACGACACACCGGATTACCGTCAACTGTATCCAGAAGCGACTATACCACGGGCTAGCTTACCGATATCCCTATACACATCCGGAGATCGAAGGGCGGGCTTTGCTGCACACAGATTTCACTCCACTGCAGCGACGCGACACTGATGTTGCGGAGGGACGCCAAATGAGAACTATAGAGTACATCACGTATTTAAGGCTTAGACGGTGTACGTTACAGTCGGCAGCAGAATGAATCCAGAGCAATCGCTGCTCACTGTCGCACAATAGAAGTTCTGTCATCTAATCGGTGCGCACATTTGCTAAAAGGAGTCAGGGAATGTTGAAAATAATAGACTTCGGTAATTGAAGTACACAAAATATGCGAAAGCCAGCTTTCCTGGATATGCGCACTCCTTCACGAACCCTTTCATAGCTTGCCCATATATCAGCCACCTACTTCAGGAGGGCTCGCAAAATTTAGTGTCCACGAATTATTGCCATATTCAGCTCACCACCAAACCGCGAACAACTAACCTCCCGAAAATAAAAAAGTATAATGTCTCTTACAGCACGCACTTATAAGACGGCATAAGAGTTCGTCTACATCATCTCCTGCGTACAATCAGACAAGGAGGTGTTTCGAGCAAGCCACGCTTCGCGAACGAGCATATATACCTGCCCGAACGCGGCTCGTCTGACCCGATATACTACTAGTGCACCCGTCAGACGAGGGTTCGGTTCTTCACGCACATATTCCCCGCCGGTATGATCCGCTCAGCGAACCCTATCAGCGTCGGCGGCCGACCTTTTGCCGGCCTAATATCCCGGCTTGTAATCATTTTTTCTTCGCTCGGCCGCGACGCGTAAGCGATGATGATCGACGTCCCCGGCACGGCCACTCGCCGGCCATGCATGGGGGCCATCCGCCGAAACGCAACACGCAGGCGCTCGCGTATATGCGCAGCTTTTGGAATTTCTGAGGACGGCTTTCTATTAGAGAACCGGCCCCGCAAAAGCAGCCCAAGCCATAACCGGAACGGAACGCTATCGCAGTCGGGCCGCGGCACCAATCCGTCAGCGAACTCTGTCCACCCCGCGAGCTATTCGTCTCCGCCCCGCCACGGCTGAGCGGCGAAGCACACACGACGACCTTCGCCCGGCGAGTCGAAAAAGGCTCCGGGGTCTCGATTGCGCTCGAGGCCATCGAAACCGGAGAACCGGGCTTCCCTATTAGTATGCCGCGAGAAGCCGGGGGCGTGCACGCTATATAGGTATCTCATTCTTCTTGTTCGTGCTGTATATATTTTTTATTATTGCCTACATACAGCCGCTCTCGCGCCTATGCAACTGTATATCGCCGACGCTCCTATATATTATAACGTGCGACGGCGGCGATGAGGCGTTGTAAACTGATAAATATATCCGACCGGAGCTGGGGGCCCATCAGTCTTGATTGATGGGGGTACAGGGAAAAAAAGAGCGAATTCGTGGAGCGCTATTAAGTTCCTGTTCGCGTTGCCCTTATTAATCATGCAGTTCTTGGCTGGACACCGACACGCGTTAGAAGCAGTTAAGCCAACCCAGAGCAGTCTTGAGCCGTCGTAAGGGAAAAATTCATGGGCATTTCAGGCGGGTGACAATAAAAAGAAAAAAAAAAACGCGTGTCACAAAGAGAAACATATATACTCATTCAGAAAGGACTAATAGTACTGTAATACAAAGATTAGTTTTTCTGGGACAAACTGCTTGCCATAACCATTAGTCCCTCAAAGAACAACCATTACAACCTCGGAGAATAACTACACCGTTACTCCGCTGGAGAATAACTACAAAAGAGGGAAAAAATTGCAAAGTAGTCAACCAGAACACTCTTCTGGTTAACCATTCCGCCTTCCTTCTTCCTCTTCCTCTCTCTTAACTAGAAAAGAACATCAGCCATAATTAGTCACCTCAAGGACTAAGCGTTCGTCGCGAAGTTCAAACGTTCCATTAGTCCCATTTTACCCATTTTTGGCTTTGAGTGATGACCTCCGCCGATTTTCTCCGCTATATAGAACTTCCGTGGCAGAAGCGAGAAACCAACATTGCTGCTACCTTCCTGATATTTTAAAAACAGCTCTGAATCACGTATGAAATGTTCACAGGGAGCTGAGTTTTTTCGCAAGAGTGGCACACGGTGGCGCATGCCCTAGACTATGCCAGATCAAAGGACATGAATCCCGGAGGTTAGAGCCTGAGGTTAGGCAAGGTAATTAATGCTGCAGACCGCTTCCCATGGCGATGCGGTTAACTAATAGGAAAAACTCAACGGGGATTGAGGCAACAGTAGCAAACATTTGTCAGCTTCCATCAGATAACGAAAGCAGCGAAGGAGCCGAGCCTCTTGCGAAAGTGGTCTCACACCGAGTCGTTAGTCGAGAAACAACAGAAAAAAAAACTAAAAACTAAACTATACTGTGCTGCCCGGGAAGAGGCGGCTACTAAGCAGTTTTTCAGCCATGGTTGAAACGCGGCCAGAAGGGACGACAGCTTGGCTCTAAAGAGCCTGAAGGCTTCTAATCACGAAGTGATCTCGAGGTAACCAAAACAAAACAAAAAAGAAAGTGGCACGCCGGAGACTTACGAAAGTCGGCCGCTTCTCAAGTCATGCGGATATGCTCTATCACTGCAAAGCATGGTTCATGGGCCTGTTAAGACAGAACCCTGTCTTCGTTGGGTAAAGAGGAATAGAAGCGTATAATGAAAGCTGTGATCAGCTTTGAGTGCACGATATAAAGCGATCGCGCGGCAGGCTAAATTAGATCCTTTGTCAAAAGTTTATAGCCCAGGTGAGGTTGCTTTTGGGCCGCACCTAGTGGTTCGTTATGAATTCGAAGCATTCATTCATTCATTCATTCATTCATTCATTCATTCATTCATTCATTCATTCATTCATTCATTCATTCATTCATTCATTCATTCACTGTTTCCAATTCTCGCGGATGAAGGAAGTAACAGTTGTTGAAGGTAAGAACTGTAGTTCTATACTCCATCCGATGGTTAGGACTTCCACGGATGCTCCAAGAGCCCTATTATAGTATAATAAAAATAACACGCATTAGAAGGTAACTCCCCTGGGCTCTAAACTTTTGTCAAGGGCTGTACCGCTATTCATATTGCGCAGTGCTGCTGAAGGTGAGCGACTGTCTTATTTTAACGGTAACAGTGCGTCAAATAAACAGAGCAACATCAGAGAGTCTACAACTGCGATAGAATTTTACAGCGATAGCTGTTGGGCACCCGTCCCTGGCTTTCTCGTCGCCGTCGGCGTAACCGGTGGGTGCGTTAATGTCACGGTCACGTGACATAAGCCTACGGGCGGCTCTGTTTGGAATAGCCGCCTGCCAGTGCAGGGGTGCATCACGTGACCACTACACCAGTGCGCCAGGAATATGTCACCCAAAACTTAAACGCCTAAACACCTATCGCTGAGCATCGCGTTACACAGTCGTAACCGTCCAGCGAGTTTTTTTTTTAACTGTTTTCGAGAGCACGAGACGAGTGGAACACTGCATGGTTGCCACCAATTGTTATCTGTGCCTACTCGCGTTTTATATCTCCCCAGTTAACCTGGAATTCGTTCCTTATACATGCACGCGCACACGGCATTCCGTAAAAGAACGCAACCATAGAAAGCGAAGCGCACAGGCGCGCTCCCATTCAGCCGCTTGATTGGATAAGAAGAAACGAGTTCTCGACGTTTCTGCAGGCGGAGATGATTTATGAGGGCACGCGGCAAGGAGACCGCAGCGCCAACACACGGAAAGAGTAAATATTTTCGTTCAAGAACGCAGGGGAAAAAAAAGAAAGGAACGCGCTAGCCATTAAAACTCGCACAAGGTACCGCGTGAGCTGCCGCGGAGGCCAAGGCGCAGTGGCGAAGGGAGAAAGGCGTTTCACTCAAACCCGGGGCCC
>NC_135498.1:53236659-53296659 GCF_052857255.1 Amblyomma americanum
CAAGCATCATGTGTTCAGATCTTTGAACTTCGTCCAACTGTAGCAAAAAAAAAACATTACGTGACGATCGGATATCTCATGTGAAAATCCTGCGAAAGCAGTTATATTTACCCTCGATGATCAGTTTGATTCTTTTACCCTAAATGGAGGCCTTCCAAAGGCGACAGAAGTTTTCTGGAGAGCTTAGGTCGGTACAAGGAGGTGGTGTGAGGGTGGGCCGCCGTCTAGCTAGGGGGCGGGTTAATGGGTGGTGCTTCTGGTAGGTGCAGGTTTCCCTTCAACAGAAATCAGATTCACGAGAGGGGTACACTAAGCGTGCTGTCGCAGCAAAAAAAAAAAAAAAATGCGTCATCTTCTCTTTCGACAAACCTTTCATGGTGGGTTCTGCCTACGGAGGTGAACGCCCCCGTTCGCTCTACGAGAACGCGACACTTGGCATTTAAAAACCAAGGAGCCATGTATACCACACACACAGGGCACGGGGAGCGATGGATGACATCAGGCTGGGCGATTTGTTTCGTCCGCACGGGACATTAGGCAAGCGGGGCGCCCTCCCTCGGAAAGAAACGCTACCACTGCGGCAGCGCGAACCGACAGCCAGCGAATGCTGCCAGGTGCACACGTGCCGAACCGAGGGGACTCCGCGAAGCGGAGCTGTCGATGCTCGCGAGGAGAAGAAAGCCGGAGTCTGAAGCCCGCCACAGGCGGGCGGGAGGGCGGGCAAGGGATTGTTAATGGCTCGACATCGCGCCGTGGCAGGCGCGACGCACGAGACGAGTGGTTATTTTCAAACCCGCGCGGTTTCAAGCGACGGCGGAGGAAAAACCCGGAGGTCGACATTTTGGCCCGTTCCTCGGGGCTTCTCCTCTTTCTCTTCCACGTTCCGGTCCCGATCGACCCCCTCTCCCTCGCCGCCGCCGGCGGGCGGCGATACATTAATGACAACATTCCGTCGCGCATCAGCTCGCGCCGCGGCGCCCAGAGGACCGCGCCATTCAAAAATAAACCGCGCGAGCGCCGCCGCTAGGGAGAAGAGCCGCGCTGCGAGCGTCCGGGCCGCGGGGTTTTTGTGCGCTTCCGGCCGCCGCTGGCTGCCCCATCAGCAGAATATCGCGCGGGCGAATGCAAGCTTCCAAAAAAGCCGCCCCGAGCACCTATAGACGCGCGGTTCGCCCAACTTGCGTGCAGCGCCGGGGAGAACCTAACGAGTGTGGGCGAACCCGAAGCCAGAAACAAACGCAGTGCATCCGCGCGCAGCGCATGCTCCGTCAGTGGGGCCATATGCATAGAGCATTTCCCTGGTGAGCCCATTAGGTAAGGCTCCTGCACTGTACGGACCGGATGGAGATCCACGGCAGCACCAGCAGGTGCTCGTCCCCAGGTGCTTGTCCCCAGCGCCCACGACACTGCACGTTATTAGAGAGCGCGTGGCGGCGCGCAAGCAGCGTGTGTGTTCCGGCGGCTTTCTAATCGTCGCCCTCTCGCGCTCGGCGCGGGTTAATTCGGGAAACGGCATTGAGAGGGGCGAGACAGAAGAGCGCAAGATGGAACGGCCCGTGGTCTGCTGTGCGCGCCCGGTGTAAATGTTCCCGAGGTAAAATTGGCACCTCACCTCGGCGCTGTATGGATCCCAGCACCGGCGGCTGCTGTTGCTCCGGTTGGAATATAATGGGCGTCCGCCGGCGGAGAGCGCCGCGGCCAATCAGAGCGGCAACGCGCGGGCGACAGCAAAGCGCTCGTCACTGCGCGGGGAGCGCTGTCGTCGAGGGGGAGGCGTCCGGACAACGCGTTGCACAAGGCCTCCTCGTCCGTCGCGCCGAGCGTGTTGTTTTGCTCGGGTGTATCGGCGCCAAATGTCGCAACGATCGGGTTGTTTCTCTAGGGAGACCAACACACACTCGGGACGCTTTGTTCGAGCAACTCACTCCCTTTCAGGATTACAAAAAAAATATACAGGAACGAATCTTCGCGAGGGTTGGTCCACAGAGCAAGGTGGCGAAGGGTGGCGAAAGAGGCAGTTTTACCGACAGAGTGGCGCATCGCGGTTTTCGGCGAAGAGTTGGACTGGTGTCGCAATTCGAAAAGACGCGGCATCAATGTTAGCGCTTTGTTTCGGCTAAGGGGTCCTGCAAGAATAAGCAAGGCAAGTAAGCCTGCTGTACTCTAGTATATATATTTTTGGGAACTACATCCGCCTCAGGCCGGCAGCCAATACTAGTGCTACGCAGCAATTCCTTTTAGTATTTTTAAGCGCGTCATGAACGCTTTCTTTAAGTATCTGGTTAGAAGGACAACAAAATATGTATATTGCTGTTGCCCTATAGCACCTGAGAACTAGAGGTTAAAATGTGGTTATGTGTAATAGTTAAAGCTGATCGCTTTCATCGCGCGTTGGTTGATGTTCTACTACGTAGATAAAACCTGCGTGGTGTGTAACGCCAAACCTGCAGCGGCTTGTACTGTTTTGTTTGAGGGGGAAGAGGAAACGACTTTATTAAAGCCAGTACTAAAAACCCATTGAAAAAGAGCGCTTGCTCCGCTAAGGCAGGCTGGTCATATGTCGAGCAAGTCAAGCTTTCCAGGAGGTAAGGGGAACGAAGGGAAATGAGCGGATGTAATTAAAGCACGTTACCTGAGCATAGAATGTGTTCTGTATCTGCCCTTATCTCCGGACAGTTTTGAAAGTGAGCTGCATCACGCCATTTGGAGTTGCAGAGCTTTAAGACATATGCTTGTTCCGTGTTCAGTGACGGTTGGGGGTTGGCGTAAGACTACGCAGTGTTCTCTGATATAGCGTTCGGATACTGGCTCTTCAAATGTTGCAGTGCCTTTCATTGACTTTGGATTTGTCCAGGGGATCGAGGGCGGCCGGATGTAAATTTCGCGGACCAGTAGATGATCTAACTCATTTCCCTCGATCCACTCATGGCTAGGTATCCAGCACAGGGTGATATTAATGCTACGATATCATTAGAATGTTATAGGATATCATTAGAATGTTATAGTCTATCATAAAAATTACGTGCAGGAGGCGCTCCAGTTGTCTGCGTTTTATACTGCACGCGTATGTCTTTGCTGGAGTCGTGACAGATGCTGATGTCTCTGTTTTTGTTTTTGTCTGATATACCTGGAGCCTATTTGACAGTAGCTGGGAAACGTAAATACGCTGCCTCTGCATGATCCGCTCGTGCGAACGCACCAAGTTATTGGTATCTATACGGCGGGCGAAAATGTACTCAATCGAGGCTGCGCAACCGTGAATTGGGCACTCACCTAATTTTTTTTTTCCGGAAAGCCTCCTTCTCTGCTCCACTTTTACGTACACGCTTCTCGCATTATCTTCTGATCTCCGGGCAGAATGAATTCTGCAGGCATGAGTCAGCTTCCAGTCACTGGCGGCGTTGTAGTGTCCCGTTTTCGCTCAGTTCGTAGCTAATTAATGTACAACCCAAGCAGCACAAGTAATTGACCCAACATTGGAACTGTATAATTGGCAAAGCTGGCCCTAGCAAGGACAAGGATGGGACCATCCTGTTGCAATATTGGGCCGATGACATGTGCTCCTTGGGAAGCTATCACACGTCCGTGCCCCAAAACACGGAATGGTGTTTCTGCTCCGGGGTAGGGTTTGACTGAGTCCCGGGTGTGACCAAGAACGTCTGTCAGCAGAACTGCGCGCGGCGAGAGCCGCGCAATGGTCATCTTGACATCCACCTGCATAGCTGCTTATGTCAGGACTCTGACGCTTATCGCACCCGGGAAGAAGCAGGAAGGATGTCAGGGCACAGAGAAACATAGCAGTCTGTCTAATTCGGATACTGCGCAGCTTGGATGTTGCGGAAAGCACCAGTGATGTGTGCCTTCCCTTGTCTTTGTTCTCAGAGTACATGGCCGTTTTCCACTTGGAATCAGCAACCAAACCAACAGCTCAGTCCGCCGTCTATCAAGAAGCGAGCAGGTTTCGAAACTAGGAATGCAACGTTCGCATCGCGACAGCCCGACAAAACTAGGCCGAGTCGGATTGTCGGGTTCATGCAAACGCTAGAGCGTCGAGCAAAGAGAGCGTTGAGTCGGGCACAGTCGACTCACTTGGTGGAGTGCGTGACAAGGTGGATTGTGTCTGGTTTCACTCGATTTTATTTACAATTATTCATCGTTACAATCATTAAAGAAATACGCACTAGCCCATAGCGAATTCCTGCAGTGAGGCCAGTTACACACAAATGCGCATTTGACAGCGCGTAATATCGAAGTATGGGGAAAAAATAAAAATGAGAAAAACAAAAGACAAATAGACACGTTTACGCAGTGCTCAGAAGGATTGATTCACAAAAAAACACCGGAAGCTGCCCGCTCCTAAAGACACAACTAACTCATGCATACCAAACGCGGCCGGGTCGAGCTGCGTCAGCCCGACTTCAGACTCTCTCGCGTCGAGTCCATGTAAACGATCCAGTGAATGAGCTCAGAAACGACCGCGGATCCATATTAAGTGGCAGTGCTTGTGTATGTTATGAAAGCGAGCGTTGCACCTGTGACTCGCACCACGCCGCTGCTGTGACAATTGGCGCTGTAGTCACCAGAATTGGGAGATATGTGCTATTCCTTGGACGTTTCGACAACAGTACCATCTTCAGCAGCCAGACAACATATACAAAAAATATTGTTGGACGATAAAAAGAACGAAAAACAAAGTGTCCAACAGGACAGAGGGCTGTCCCCATGATCTCCATTACAAGGCTGTGTGGCGCAGACTATGACCACCTTATTTCGTAATTTTATCTCGCCACCTGACTCCGCGTCATTTCCTCCTATTTTCCTTCCATTTGAATAGCGATATAGGCTAGCCTCGTTAATTAAGGTTCTTGCATTTAACGTTGCTATGCCCCTTTCAACTGACGGCCTGTGTTGATCTGCAGTGTCCCTTAGCACCCTCCTCCGCATCCGACCGCTTGACCAGTTGCTCCGCAGCCCATGATGCACTGAGGGCCGAGACTGATCGACGGATGGAACACAGGAGACGGTGGGCGGCCGAGTATACTACGCCAGTGTACAGCACTGGGGGCGGGGGCTACAAGAACAGCAACACCAACAAGCCGTCTGCCGTCCTCTGCTTCCGGAGCTCCCCACCGGCGCCCCGCTTCATCCTCGGCCCGCATTTCCCTCCGGTCGTCACCTTCCATCACATATCGCGCACACGCGAGGCGGGGGTTCCTTTCGCTGCGCCATCGCCTTCGCCCATCGCGCTCGGAGGCAGCGTTAAGCACGCACGTGTCGCGTTGGTTGCCCGTCGTCACCGGGAGATCGTTCACCCCCAGGCACCGACAGCGCCTTCTTCTACGGCGCTATAGCGCGCGTGTGAGCCTCGACAAAATAAACGTTAAAACAGTGCGGCCAGGGAGCGGACAGCCGACAAAAGGATTCCGACGCTCCTCCGCCGCCCACGGAGCAAACGCATCCGCAACGCGTCGAGCGCTTCGCGTTCCCATGAGCGCGGGAAGCGGAAGGAAGATGAAAAGAAAAGAAAGAAGACAGGAGAAAAAAGAAAAGAAGAGGGAAGAGAGGAGCCGCTCGCGGTTTCGACTCATTGCTCGCACGCACCGCGAAGCCGGGCAGATAGGAGCCGCGATCCCTGTCGAGTCCGGGGCTCGTTCATCACCGCGGGCGGCACTAAAAATACGCGGTTCGAACGCCGTGCCCGCAGATCTCGCGAGGCCTTCGGGTGAAGGGGAGTGACCCCTCCTCCCCCTTTCTACGGCGAAGTCATGCGACGGGGGAGGGGGACGCAGCGTCGTGTGACAACCGTAACGCGCGCCGCGGCCCGACCGCGGCTGATGTTGTACGCATCGGGCCGATTCGTCTCTGTCCCGCGATAGTGTGTACTTAGGGTCGCGCGCGGGCACGGCGACGGCCGGTAGACGTCGAGGCCCTTCGGGGCGGCCGCGACTGAACCTCACCAGTGCGGGCGGCCGGAGGTTGTCGCTCTCGCTGTGTGTGCAACCGTCAGCGATAGTCATGGAATTCGAATTATTTCGTAACGACTCCGGTTTCTTGCAATCCTTCCATTTAAAGGAGAAGCAAATGAACCAACGTAAGCAGTTGGGCTACTTGGTATGAGTTCATCTTGAGAAACAGCGCGAAATATGGGAAGAAAGGAAGACGGACAACACGATTTTATTTCGTGTTGTCCGTCTTCCTTTTGTACCGTTGTTTGCGCGGTGTCTCAAGACCAGCAAATGCAACGTACGCAATAAAATATGTGGATGGCACTCAAGTGGACTGAATGCACCGATGTACGCACAACAAACTGCGAGTGCCTGAACTTCCTTGTCCCTCCCGGCTTTATCTCCTGTTGTCATTTCCCTCGCAGCGAGGTTCAGGTGCCGACCAAAAATGAGGCAGCTATCTCCGCTGCAGTCTCTTCGTCACTTGACCTGTAGGCCAAATTAACGCCTGACCCAGGCGTTAATTTTCGTGAATATATTCCGTATGATGACGCAGACGCGAGTACCTGGCATACCTGCACTGGGTGTGGCCAAAATAGTGATCGAACGGTAAGTGACATAAAGTTAGTTCTGTATACCGGAACAAGTAATATTTGGAGGATTGACTTGAACTGAGTGCCGTAAACAAGTGAAAAGCTACATTAGGTTGCATGCTTATCGTCGACAGACTTCGCTTTTTGCCCTAATTATGTATGAATAACGCGATTGACGAGACCCCACAGCAACAGAGAAATTTATATGAAAAAAATAAAGAAAAGTTGGCAATGATTAAAGGCGTTAAAATATGTTAGAAAGAAAGAGTGTTTGAAACCATTCATAACACGCAATGACCACCAAGAAATTTCGCGCACAAAAAGTACTCGATTTCCAGCGAGACGCATTACTTTAAAGACGGCAACTGTTGAAGGGCACACCTCGATAGTAGAGCGACATTGCGCTGTCTATACGCCTTTAGGGACCTTTGAAACCGCCATGCAAAACGCATGGCGGTCTCCTGCGTGGAAGTGGCATGTGCTGCGAATAATTTGCCTTTTTACTGAACTGTTCTTGAAGAGCTGTCGCAAAATCTGGCATTCTTAGTTAATGGGGACCCAGTCAGCTTGCCTCAGGGCAGCTTTTGTCCCTGCTTCCTGCATTTTTATCTGTGTAAAAATGCAAAAATAAACACTAAACTGAATTGAATTGAATTTATAAAGCAAATCACAGCAGTGTAACATGGTCAAGCATGAAGATTCATGAACAAAACGAAGCTAAGCAAGAGGAAAACAAGTCAGTCAAACAAGGAAGTAGCTAGCTTTAACTAGATAGTTACTGCGTTGTTTGGCTGCTTTGTTTATCTCTTACCTGGCTGTTATTAGTACAGATGAGAGTTCATGAAGCCTGGATTTCGAGGAAAAGCTGTTCGGCTAGATGGATGACTTCGCAGTGATATGAGTGTATGGGGATAAATAAGGAGGAAAAATCAAACGCCTAGCTCAATGAGGCAATCCTGTCACCTGTTTTTCAAGTTTAGAGGTTAAAAATTACGGAGTCCACTTAAGACTGCTTGCGTGCTTTGCCGTGCGAAAGCATTCTTTCTTCTATTATAATTTTTGTTTCATGATTATTTTTAATTTTTCTCTTTTCCTATCATGTATACTCATTAGCATAGAATTGTAAGGAAATGCATGCACCAGGTTCACCTTTGTCCTCCAAGAAGCAACGCGGTTTTGTGACCTACAGTTTTGGGACCTACAGAGGCCCGTGTACTGTGCGATGTCAGTGCACGTTAAAAAACCCCAGGTGGTCGAAATTTCCGGAGCCCTTCACTACGGCGTCCCTCATGGCCTGAGTTGCTTTGGGACGTAAAAACCCCATTAACCAAATCAAAGCCGTTCCACAGTTTTTTAGCAACTATCAGGAACAAATGGCAATATTTCAAGCTGACCTCGCGAAGGCCTTTGGTCGCGTCCGGCACAATTTTCTGCTCTCAGTTTTAACACATGTTAATGTTGGTTCAGTTTTCTACGAAGGAATGCGTCTTTGCTCCAATAACTGCACCACCAGCTTGATTGTGAATGGTTGCTTTTCACAGCCCGTGACCATGCTTTCGTCTGTCAAACAAGGCTGTCCATTATCGCCACTTCTGTTCGCATTCTACTTGGAGCCGCAATTGTATGAGCATTCTGCAGAGTAGTGCCATTCGAGGTTTCTGTATCCTAGATAGTGAGCTCACAGTATTAGCACATGCAGATGATCTGGCGCTTTTCTGCGCAGACAGGACTAGCGTGGATGAAGTTGTTCGCTTAACTGGGCAGTTTGGCTCAGTCTCAGATGAACTGTTCCAAGAGTTGCGGTCTGTGGTTTGGATTGTGGGGATCTATCTACGCCAGCTGAACATGCTGGCGTGGCATGGACGTGTGTGCCGCCCAAGTACCTTGGCGTCCCACTAAGCGCGTACTGGCACAGTGAAAGCTGTTGGAAAGATCGCGTATCGGCTGCACAGCGCTATAAACTCAGACACTTGTCCCGCATGCATGGTCTGTCAATGTTCGGCAAGGCTACCGCCTATAACTTGTTTCTAGAAGCAAACATTTATTATGTTTTGCAGATTATTCACGGCGCCAGGATTTATATTCGCCACTTCCACTGAGTTTTTCCAACTTCTGTGTGGGGTTCTTCCATGGACCCTATGCGACGTGATTATCTCTTTCGACCTGTCAGTGCGGGTGGGCTAGGTTTGGCCCATCTTTACGTGTGGCAGATCTTTGCCCGCTTTCTGTTTTTTTTTTTTTTGCGACACTTCCCACCCGACACTTCGAGCGGTTTCGCAGACAAATTTGATTAATGCTTGGCCCATACTGACTGTGTCTCTAACTTCGCTGACCGTCGTTTTTTTATGGGGATTTATACATGAGGTATATTTTGCTGCGCGCTTTGTGCAAGTCCGTTTTACAACAGAACTCTTATTTCCAGTGTCGCGAAAACGCTAGTATACAGAGACTCGATCTCGAAGCTTTTCTCTCCTCCTATTTACCGCTCAACGTAATTTAGATTATTGGGGCATGATGTACTTACGCGGATGCAAGAAATGTTACTTTCACCGCGCACTAAGACTTTCTTCTACTAGTTACGGAAACATTGCCCGTGAAGACCTGGCTTCAGGAAAAGGGCTTCTTTGTGACGTCAGTCAACTGCCGCCTCTGTTAATGTTACTGAAACAAGTTATCATTGCTTCCTCAATTGTAAGGACGCAATTCTGTTCTGGGATGTCTTGCAATCGAACTTGAAAAACCGAATTTATTTGACTTCCCATACCATGCGATACCTTACCGGAGTCCAATATGTTGATGAAGTCACTGATATATTTTTTCTTGATTGCACTACACAGCTTATGGAAAACTAGAATGATGGACCGGTACTGTGAATCAGCTGTTTCGACGAAATCTCATTTGTGCCAAAAGATTGTTCATCTGAGGGAAGTGCGTGAACAGGCCGACTTTAAACCGGAGTGGCACTCCCTCTTAATTGGTGATGTGCTTAGCCTTACCTCCTGTCAAGTGCCCTGTTGCTCTGCCTCTTTTGAGATATCTTTCGTACCGTTTCCTAACAGCTTTGTAAATAGTTCATGTAAATAGAACATAATTTTAGTGCAATAAATACAATGTTTTGTATTTTTCTTTTGTGAAGAGTGATTTTGGGCCTATGGGTTGCGTGCTCGCCTCCCAGTCCTAGGTTCAATTCCCCGCACCTTCAGAATAAATATTATTTTTCTTTGATACCACGGTGACGTCATGTGGGATTTTTGGGACCATTGCTGTTGGTGAACTTCGACGCCGGGTTCCGTTGCCGATATAACACTTTAGCACTAAAGATGTGCACTTGTGTCCGCGTTTCCCACCACTAGCAGCGCGCACACTTTACACTTAATTGTAGCATGGACGAGGCAATAACAATAACTCTAAACAGCATCAAAGGCAAATTTGGATGCGCCCAAAATGTGACTTTGAAGTCAGGAAAGGCCGCAGAAAAGTGATTAATCGCAACCGCGTCGTTCAAGCGAAGAAAGAGGCCCAAGCGAAACTCAGAGGTGTCAGAATTTTAAGGAAAATTTAAAGGACAGGGATACCAGGTGGGACCCTTGCCAATTGCGTGCGACAGCCGGTTCTGAACGGTCTGCACCGTGGACGTGGAGGCATGCATGCAAAGGAGCGACCTTGCGCCCGTAGAAACGCATGAGCGTTCCGTTCCGCATGTCGGGGGCAGAACGCCAGCTGGACAGAGCTCGAGCCGCAGCTCGCACCGCTCGGGAGCACTTGTCACGGAGCGAGCGCTGATATGCGGAAGAGAGAGCGACGCGCCGTCGAGGAGAGCCCGCTCCGCGCGCTTCTGGAAGTTGATGGATTTTTCACCCAACAGATCTATGCATCCACGGTAAGCACGCCTCCGTGGAGAGCTATGAATAAATTTCGACTATTTGCAGACTGGAAGCGCGAGAGATATAGTTTGGTTTAACACAAACACCCTCAAGCAAGGCAGATGGGGAGTGCAATTTTTGGTGCACAGGGGTTCTTCGCACATGGGTTCCCTTCCCAGCCATTTGGATCATCCGTGTGTGTAGAAGCATGGAAGCATGCATGATTCAGCACCACGGGCTCGAACACACGTGTTCGATGCACCACTAACTTGCTTCTATCTAATAATTGGTTTTTTGGGGAAAGGAAGTGGAGCAGTATCTGTCTCATATATCGTTGGACACCTGAACCGCGCCGTAAGGGAAGGGATAAAGGAGGGAGTGAAAGAAGAAAGGAAGAGAGAAGTGCCGTAGTGGAGGGCTCCGGAATAATTTCGACCACCTGGGGATCTTTAACGTGCACTGACATCGCACAGCACACGGGCGCCTTAGCGTTTTTCCTCCATAAAAACGCACCCGCCGCGGTCGGGTTCGAACCCGGGAACTCCGGATCAGTAGTCGAGCGTCCTAACCACTGAGCCACCGCGGCGGGTGCTTCTATCTACCCCTTTTCACTTTTCACGGCGTGGCTCAGGGGTTCCACGCGGAACGAGAAAGTTAAGAAGCTTTTTCGTTTTTAATCGCACCCTACTTAACCACAGTACACGAGCGCCGTGAGAGGGGACACAAGCCGCTTGAGTGCTGGTACTCGTGCTGAGCACCAGAACTCCAAAGCTGGTGGGTTACCGCGGGGGATTCATCGCGCCTCTGTTGCCTTGGCAGTGAGCCGCGTGTAACGGTGATAGGTCACCGCAAGTGTGAGGTTTGGATTTGTGCACACCAGCATTTTTTTCACCGAATAAGCACGCCAGTAATAGTTGACAACAGGCTGTTGGGTATATAAATATGGCCTATGGGCACGGTATAATACCAATTGTGGAGAACATCAAGAAAACGGGTGAAGCAAGTTAACATAGCCGACTAGCGAAATTCTAACATTCAGCTTTTCAACTGTAGCAGTTAGATGCCTGGTTGTGATTAGAACCATATCCTGGCCGTTGCTAATACCAATGCGAGTTTATAAAATTTGGAACACGTGCTGCCATGCCCGATGCTGTGAAACAATGAATTCCGGCTGTACCGGTATACGTAAAACCGAATTAATCCACGCGGCTGTGCAAAACGCGCAATCCATCCCCTCTGCACATGTCACCATGTGGCACCCGTCTCTTCCTCCAAAGCAGATACCTTACTTAGCATTTGAGCACATACTTTGTCCTCTCTGTCTGTTTTATTTTCCACCCGTCGGAGTTCTGGTGCACAACTAGAATCTGCAGTTTCAGCGGCCTTCTCTTTCCTTTTTTTTCTGCTTCCACCTAACAGAATGAATCACTGCCACTACCATCTCAGGGGCCATGGCTGCCGATGGTAGCAGCAGTGATCTCGTGTTGGACTAGCTGCAGAAATTTCAAGCCTCTCCAAAAGACGTTGGCAACAATCGCTCTGCGTGACAGCAGCCCAAGCAGATGCACGAGGTTCTGCCCGAGCATCTGCACGTGCGAGCTTTGAAGGGAAGCTAATAAACCAGCTCGAATATTATTGGGTAAATAATAATTCGCGTCGGTCAGGAATTCAAATTCGGCATCAGTGCGAGCCGAGGTTACCACTGAGTCAGCCTCATCCTTGTTAGTTCAATTCGTAGATCACGAGGATTTTCCTGGCGGTTCCCCGAATTGTCCGGGCCACTTTTCTGCCAGGAAACAGTCATCCAGTCCAGGTAGGTACGATTAATCTGACAGGACCAACTTTGTCTTTACAGTATTGTGTCGTGTCTGACATTATGTTGCGCATAAGTATATATGAGCCATACAAATTTACTAATCTTGGAACTCGTTAATTGTTTTTCGTCGAATGACGTACTACGCACTGTAAAAAAACTTCCTTCTGGCTTTCTTCGTTCTAGACAAAAGCGCCATTTTCTGCAGTTTTTTTTATCGTTCTGTACACGTTTGCATCTTTTCCTCTCTCCCACGCACAAAAAGCAGCCATTTTTGGACGTCCATTACACGAATGTGGCAGAAATTCTTAGTGCACAAGCACTAATCCTGTGGTTCTAACTTAAGTAAAATCGCCTAACGTTTGTCTGTGTGTCCGTACGAAGCCGATAAGAAACGCACAAATTCCACCGGTGGCACAGCACCTGCCATCTTACGCCGTGCTTTCGCAGTGTATGCGAATGTCGTAAACAATCTCTCTCATTTTTTTTTTTGTTCTTCAAATGCATCGCTTCGGGACAAGGGCCGTTCATCACGTTCACAAATCAAGCTCGACAGAGAACGGAAAAACAAGACGGAAGGAAAGGCAAGTAACGGCTATAGATAGCCTGCAAGCGAGGCCTAATGCGATGGGCTATACACATTTGGACGGATACCAATACGTACGAGAAGGCTCCCGCATCGGGAGGAACGTTCGGAGGTCCCTTTTGTCCGCGGAAGCGAGCATCGCTCCCCTGGGTTCGATTCCGCGGTTTATGCTTCCGCCCCCCGACATCGGGAAGCGTATAATTACCCCGGCCGAATGGGGTCCCCGGGCTGTTACTTCTTCCGGAGACATTCGCCGAAACCTGACGACCGCTTGCCCCACAGCGAGGCGGCGCACCCGCCACACGAGCGCCATGGCAATACTGTGCAGTGCGCACGAAGGACGCGGAATGAGACAGTGCTCCTGAGCATTTTCCAGGGGTAAAAACAGCAAAAATAAAAGTAAAAGTCAAGATGGCACCCCGCCTTTATAACAATGTCTTTTACCCGACACGATCGTAGCACTTGCAAAGGACGGTAATCAGCCGGTGTATTTTGCGTTCGACTGTTCGGGCCTGGAAGAAAAGAGATTTCTCGAGAGAAGGTGTCACGCGACACGGTGTAGGTCTCTCCTGGCGACATCGGGCACTGCCTAAGCAACGGTGCATGGAACACCCACCAAACGGAGGCGCAGGTTTGAAGAACTGCGCCGCCGCTTCGCTCAATTGCGGCCCGATAACGGCAGCGTGGGGAGCACGTCGCCGTTATTATAGCTCGAGGAAACGTTCGAACGGTCGCGCAGCCACCGCCACAAGCTGAGGCGAGGAGCTACAGCTAGCCCCGAGGCCGAGGAAACGCTGAAAACACGGCTTCTCCGCAGTTGCACAACCGATGTGGTGCATGTGTCATGCCAGGAAAACGGTGCACAACCTCCCACGGCGCACCTCCCTGGCAAAGCGCTGTCGGTATTATGTGACGCGTCCCGCGGTTTGAGTTATGGCGGCGATTTTTTTCTCCCCCCGCCTTCGCTTCGCACGAGCAGTTCAGTTAACCGCGGCGACGCCCAGCGCCCACAACTGTCACCGACGGCGGTACGACAAACGACGCGCTGCCGCGCGCTGCCGACGCCGGAGAGAGACGGCGGCGTGCGTCGCTGTGGATGCTCTAGCTCGTCGAGCTGTTTGGCCAGGCGTATAGCTCCGAAGAAAGGAGCGTTAATTTATTGCCGATTCGCGCTGGGAGGAAGCGTTTGTTTGGACGCGTATCATGCGCACCCTGCTCGGTTGCACGCTGCTCGAAGAGAGTACACACGAGCTTACAGGGGTCCACGCTTGTTCAAGCCGCGGGCTTCAACGTGCTCGGAAGAATAGATGAATCAACGTGAATTAGAGCGAAATGAAACTGATGATAGATAATTCGCCAAAGTTGATTAGCTTGCAAGGTATAAAGCATCTTCTGGCGAGCGGAAAATATGCATAAATCTGGTGATGATGGATTTGTATTGCGCAAAGGAAGCTTTTGGCCAAAGAGCGCCATGGTACCAGGTAGTTTTCATTGCACAAGGTGAGGTCAAAGACCCATTTCCCAAGTATTTCACCCCAGAGAAGCCGAACACCAGGCAGGAGAAAGGTTGTATCCATTGTATAATCGGTGGTAACCGCGGCACTGGGGATCGAACACCGCACCTCCCGCATGCGAGGCGGATGCTCAAACCACTAGGCCACCGCTGCGGTGTCAGTTTCACTCTGAGCACATTTATTTAACAGAAACTCAGCAAAAAAAAAGCAAGCAAGAAAAAATGCATTGCTCTTCGTTCCCCCTTCCCTGTTCACGCTGACGACTGCGTTGCATATGCAGCGTTCGCACAGATAAAACGCATTCTTTCTTACCGAGAGTTCCGGCAGGTCGCATTAAGCAGAAAAATCCTGGAAACAGCCCCGGGATAACAAGCCAGCAGTTGTCTTTGGCCTGTTTCCTCTCACAAACACTGGAAGGCAGTTTCGTGCCTAGGCTAATCCAATTTGACCATCATTTCGCCCCGTGAGCTCAACAACCGACGCGGCTTCAGAGCACGCTCGGCTTTGGCGATGACCACCGTGGCGTAACAGCCCCGCCTTGCGCCACACCTCCGCGCGGACCTGGTGTTTGACCCGAACGCTTATTATAAATATACGAGCCCCGGGCAACGCAACGAAGCGAGGGCTAGCTACGCCGCGCGCTCCATCTCCCGCGGGTCATCACCGACGAGGGTGGCGGCCGATCGTATACCCTTCCTCCGCGGTCGTGAGAAAATTCACGCCGCTTGCGCCGAATTTCCTTTGGGAGCCCCTCTTAGACCTCAGCGAAGCCGCAGCTGCTTCCATGCTTGGCAGCACGCGCGCACTCTGCCGAGAAGGAAAGGGGGGGGGGGGTGAGGAGGAGCCTAATGGGCGAGCCATTAAGATCATAACAACTTCGCAGTCCGGTGGCTACGGCGACGCATCGCGCTCGTCCGAGAGAGAGGCCTCGTTTCTTGGGCCCCTTAGCGTCCGTCAAGAGTAGCAGCTTTGTACAGGGGCCTATCCGCGGGAGGAAACAATGACGCCGAATGAACGAATGGAAATCCGGCTACCTCCTTTCGGGGCTGCCGCGTTTCTTGGCTCGTCTCCGCGCCCTGCGGGATCGGATTAGGCGAGAACACACCTGGTTGGTTGGTTCTCCCTCTGCTGTGCTGCTACTGCTGCTACTGGTCGTTCTGTGTGAATGTGTGTGCGAGTGTGTGCGCGCACGGAAAAACAAAGCAGGTCTTTAGGAGGAGGCAAGATGGAATGATGGCCGCTTCGGTGCTTATCGCGCAGTCGGAGACAATTTGTCCCGCATGAGACGGCGCTGCCGCCGCCGTTTGATTCTTGTCGTCAGCGCCCGGGCTTCTGCTCGCTCCTTCGCGCTAATGGCCGGCGCGGCGTCGGAAAGGCCGGCTAAATTGCGGACAATGAGAGATCTCGCACTGCGATGGCTCCGCGATTGCGCATACATATATGCGTGGCTGATCTGAGCTTGTATGCACGGGACGGATACACCGATGGACACACGTTCGTGTATACCATGTGAATTAACTGCGTATACGTCGGAAGCGACGCTGAGAAAAATTATGCAGCCTCCGCGCAGCCGTGTGAATACGACGGGCGAGAGAAGGAGCTAAATAGGCGAACTTTCGTGAGAAGGGTATTAAGTTACCCTTGGCTGCACGCACTAGCGATGCCGGCGCAGCATAAAGGCGAAATACGTAGCAACGTGTTGTACCTTCACACGCGCGATGCATTGTTCTCGTGTGTGCCCACGCACAGTTGTTGAGAGTTTAGCAGTGTCGTTACAAAGTGGCTCTCAAGACAGGTATATAGTGCGTCCTCCTCTGTTTTCCCAAGAGCACGGCACGTTGTACGTTACTTGTTCGCCCCTGAACATCGATAATCGAATACGCTCCATCACCATCTGGGCCGAACTAGTCAATTTTGAACGGAACGCATCAACTACACACAATTTGTTGCCTCCGTTGCTCGCAACATGAAACACAATGGGATACTTGCAAGGACCGGCACTGATCCTGACCGGTGGCAACTATTCTGATACCAGCTGTAATTTCCGCATGTGTGCGTGTCTACGAAAGCGTTGGTAGAATAAGTAGCGCCTTGAACGGGAGTTGCATAGCCTTCACTGCATCGCATTCGGAAACTCCGAGAAATCAGTGAAAAGAGCAATTTCTTACATAGTCCTCGCGCTCCTCTCGCTTGTATAGCGCGTGAAGAAGAGGCCGCCATGCCCTATGCAGCGTTGCAATTTGACGGATGCGAGGCCTGTGCGCACCGGCGGTTATGTGTTTCGGGTGCACGTGTACTTCAAGAGGCTTCACCTTCCGTGGCATATGCCATCAGTAGTTATATTCGCATGCCAGCTGCTGCCTCATTAAGCGCTGTCCGAAGGCGAAAACAGAGGAGTAGAAGGAGGAGGCGAGAGAGACGTGCCGCAAGGAATCGCGAAGCCCTGTCGAGAACCGCTTCAGGTGAACACCATAGCTGCTTGCGGCAGCAAGCAAGGAGGGCGACCGCGTCGCGATATAACTGGGCGAAAACCTCGAGGTTTGAGAGTATATAGGCACGAGGGGGGGGGGGGGGGGGGGGGTGTGGGTCTCCCAGCTTCTTGGCCTCTCTCTGTGCTGGAAAACGAAGCGACGTCTTTCCTCGCCTTCTCCCCTTCTTCTCCTGCACCGAAGGCGTGCGACGGACGGCGGTCGACACTCGAGGTGTCCGCGAAGGTGAAAAGCCAACTCGACGGAGCGAAACAGCGCCCACAGCCCGACTGTCTGCACGAGACGACGCTATTTCCAGATTCTAGGAAGCGCTCGCCGCGACTCTGAGTGACACGGTGCTCGTCACACGAAGAACACGGCAGCGCCTCCAACGAGAGAGGAAAGAGAGAAGGAAAGAAGCGAGAGAAAGAAAAGAAAAAGACAAGCGAGAAAGGAGGAGACGTGGATTCAGGCAAAAACAAAGGCGGAGAAAAAAATTTAAAAGAAAAGCGCGCAAGCTGCATGGGGGCGTCGAAAACTCTCGAAACAAACCAAAGTGACTGCTCCCGTCAACGACGGCTGCAGCGCCTTTTTGCGCTTTGCGGGCGTTGAAAAACGGAGCCGACGCGGCGAGAGCCGGATGAAAAGTAAAACGCGACCGGGAAGGGGAGGGGGGGGGGGGGGGGGGTGAGGAAGGGACAGACAAAGACGACTGTGCTTCGTTATGTGTTTCTGCTATTTGCGCTCAGAGCGCGACCCTTTGTACCAGTCGAGAACAAGCGGGCAGTCGCAAACCGCGCACATGCTCACTATATGCACTATACGTATATATATACGATGAGCTCAGAATTCGTTATCGAAACTGCACAGCCAGTTCGCTCGATCTGCGGGCAGCGCGTATTATTCATACGAGCGCCATTCACATCCCCGCGGCGACTACCGCAGTTCGCCGGGCAACAAAGCGATCGCGGCCCCGCCTGGCGAAGCAACGGGAAACCAGTAGGGCACAATACGACAGCACATGCACATACGCACACAGAGACATTCCGGCGATGGAGTACATCGTCCAAGCGTATAAGCCACTGAATCACGCGTCACAATTGGTGCCGCAGTCGGCGGAACGCGCTTCCCGTTCGGAAAGAGCGGCCGAAAATATGGCTAGAACAAAGGAATCCGTTTTTGCAGGGTTCCCTAGCTCAGGCAGCCACAAAGGAATGAGATAGAAAATGAAGAACACACGCACAAATAAAAAAAGAAGAAATGACACAGCGAAAGGGACGTTGCCGCGACTACTGCCGGGTCCGGGGGAAGCTGTGAAACAAAAACGCATTGTTCCGGGAACGCGCTCGCCTTCTCGCGATGTGCCGCGCGCGCGCAACCGCAATTGACAAAATGCCCGTCGCTCTTCTCCCACACAGTGCGGCCGCCCAGCTTTTGCCGTCGACCCGACCCCGACGCTGATCTCCACCCTCGCCACCGAGCCGGGGATCCCCGCCTATTGACTCTTGCTCCGTATGAACACGAACCCGGCCCGCTCTTTGTCTCCATCTGCGGCGGCGGCGCTGGCGTTTGATGCGCTGAGCGATTGGCAACATGGCCCCAGGCCGCTGCCGCTAATGTTCGCTGCCCCTTTTCGGTGCGAGCACTTTTGTTTCATTTTTTCTTTTCTTTTTTTTTACGCCGTTTATTCGCCCCAGCGATCGTTGCTCGCGAGCGCGTCCTGTCGTGTTACGCTTTGCGCCTCCTTCCGCCCTGACCACAGAGAAGCCGGACAAACGCTGATGCAAGTTCCAGGCAGAGAGGGGGAGAGGTGGGGCGGCCTATATGTTCCCGCCGGCGAATATAAGAGGAGGCGGGAAGCGCGCAATCAACAGAATTTCCCCGCGGTCGCGCGGAATTAGTCCTGTTCCGGGGTTATTGTCTCTCTCTGTGCGGGCCTCAGTAGCGACAGGAGAGAAATATAACGGGAGGAAACGGAAGATACGCGCCCTCGCGCATGCGCAGAGCGTGGCCATGCGACGTGCGATTCGTATAATTGGCCCGTGCCATTGTGGGGCCAATAATGGTGCTGGCCGGTGGCCGCGATGTGGACGGCGAGAGAGCGGAAGCAAACAACGGACACCGGAAGGAGAGTGACCACGCTCGCTTTTCCGAGTCGCTCCGATCAACCGACCGCGCTGGAAGTTGCGAGATTTTGAGTCGCGCGTGAATCGAGAATTTTCATGCTAATGAAGCATTGAGAGCACGTTTTGAGTGCGTCAAAATATAAGCCCACAAGGTGAAGAGGCAAGGATATGGAGATGAGGGACTCGTTACGATAAATACGAAAGTAGCCAACAGGCATTGAAACTAAGGCAGGCGCAGGAGATTGTTGGAAAACATGAGCTTTCGTAAGGCAATAGCACCGGCGTCAGGATGTTGGCAACGTTTGACCATAGAAGCGAGGCATGCGACGAGCCTGTGCGAGGGCTAAATTTGACTGTCGATATGTCTAAGCTCGCGTTGGTTAACAGCAATTCACAAGACGATTATGCCTAATCACAAACAGAACCCCTGCCGTAACGTATGTAATCAGCACTTTAGCCATTGGTTATATTCACAGAACATAACGTACTCCGTAAAGTATGTAATCAGAATATTAGACACATTCTGGCTCATTGGTGGGTTTTTTGACCGTTTCTTCCATATTCTCTCACATTTGTAGAACAGTTACACGGGTGGAATTCGCGCACGGGACGTTCTAAACTTTAAAGAAAAATGCACTCCAAAGATTGATTTCAATTTCAGGGATCCATCGCTCCCCTTGTAACACATTTTTACCAGCTTTCACGAACTGAGCCCAAAAGTATATGCACCAGCGGCTTCGCCTCGCCCAAGCTTAAAACAGAAGCTGAACTGAAGGCGAAACAAATCACGGGCGCCCAGAATGCAGGGACTCCGGAACAGGGGGGGGGGGGGGGGGTCAAGGGGGGCGGATGCCCCCCAACATTTCTCAAAAAGCAGCGCCCCCCCCCCCCCCCCTCCCAAAGTCTCCAACTACTAGCACTCAGATCAGATTCCTGACGCTTCATTTTTAGGACGTTATAAATGTAAAGCACAGTGGGGCTGAGCTCGTTGGCTTCATAGCCAGCATTAACGCGTTTAATTTCAGTAACCTAAACCAATCATATCCCAACAGAAGTTGTTAATTTATTGAGCTCTGTTCATGAGCATGATTACTAGCATTGAAACAGTATGAACAAACTTTTTTACTGCAGTCGATCACTCTTCATGTGTACATTTTATGTATACAACGTTGCGCACTTCAAGTTTTTGTATGTATTACAAGTACAATTTTTGAACAGCGAAATATGAAAATATAAACAAAAAGTAAATAAATTTGAATAAACAAGCAACAAACGCTTCAAGATCTGACCCCTCCATATTCGAAATAAAGTTCCGGAGTCCCTGCTAGAATGGCCCTCGCGAAGCAATCAGCGTAATGCGGATAACGTTGCGTCATGTCGTATCCATCTCTTCTGGGCAATATATCCCTTCGCGGCAACGCAGCGACCCTACGCGGAGAGGTGCCGATATATCACGAACAGCAGCCGCGTTTGCACTGCTCTGTCCCAATAAATCAACGAAGCGCTGGGGCGGAGTAGCGAGGTATAGCGTAAACGATGCACCAGGGCTCGTAATCGACCGGGCTTGTGTTCGTGCTTGCCAGAGCAGTTCGTAATCCAGCAACTCGCTTACTAGCGGTAACAGTGATGATAAACGACAGTCAGTATAGCGTGAAAATAGTGACGGTACTGACAGTAGTATCAACAGTAACAAAATGAGAGCAGTGGAAATAGCGGCAAAAGTGACAGAAATGGCAACAGTGACAATAATAACAGTGGCAATAGTGACACAGTGGAATACAGATGATGATGAATTTTCTGGCGCAAGGGCATCTGTGGCCAAAGAGCGCCATGACACAGGGTTTTTATTCTACTCAAGGTGGGGTGAAAGACCCATTTCCCAAGCGTTTCACCCTAAAGAATCCGAGCACGAGGCAGGGGAAAGCTTGCACCCATTGTAGCACCGGTGGGTACCCGGCGGCACTGGGGTTTGAGCCCCGCACCTTCCGCATGCGAGGCGGATGACAGTGAAGACAGAGGTAGCAACGACAGCTGTAAGGTGTCTGGCAAAGGTAAAAACCTTTGTTATAAGTGCACAGGCGTCCTGAATTCGAAATATTGGTTAGATGACGCAGCTATATGGCTTCCATAGCGCTGCACAACCCTGTCGAGCACGGCGCATACGTTCGCAGTGTCACGTGACCCCGCGAGAGTGCCGTCGATCGAAGCCCGTCACCATTAGGCGCACCCGCAAGAGTTAACAAACGGCCTGCACTCAAGCCGATGGGTCGAAGCCGACTGCGCCCTCTCCTTCTGCCGCAAGAGGGCAGAGAAGAAGAGAGAGATACGCATTCATGATGGTCTTCGGGAAATCGCGGTAAGCCGCGCGATCCATTTATGCAGCCGAATGCGCGGGAAAGCGAGGGATTACCGAAGCTCGTTCCGGGAATCGGCTAGCGCGGCGGTCGCTGCTTATTCGAGTGCGATCCCTTCTCCTTGCCGATGCTGCTGCCGTATTCCCGAGAGGATCGGCAGCAGGGTCCCCGCAACGAGTTGGGTGCCGTGTCATTTCAATTGAGATGCTTACACGTTATACGGGACGGTCGCAGTATGCAAGAATTAGCTTAAAAATTAGCCGCAGGACATGCGGAAATATAAACGACAGGCGTGAAGAATAGTACGAAGGAAGCGATAGGACTGTATGAAACAGTCTTCCGATGCTACAACAGCTTACGAAAGGTATATAGTCCACAACCGAATGCCCCAAAATGCCCTTCGTAAGATTCCGTCCAATCAACAGTATCGACCTATACTCTCATGACGTCGATGGTTGGAGGGCTTCCTTTGGGAGACATTCACCGCTTTATTGTTGAGTTGTATACAACTATAGTGAATTTGTGAAGTAGTAAGGAAGTACAGTAGTACATATAGGCATAAAACTATATTTTGACCCAGACAGATAAATCAGCAAAAACAAACAAACAAACAAGGACGAGATGGGCTGCGTATTGTTCGCCAGCAAAGTCGATATATCCCGCATGTCCTTACGTACAATGGTGCTTGGACAGTACATATCACGTACAGAAGACTGAAAGAGTGTAGGAACCAAGAAAAGGGGGGCTTAGCCGACTGCGGCAGATAGTCGGGAGTTATGATGTTCTAGGAGATTTACTAGGACAAGGTGCATGGCTGCAGTGGCTACAAGATTATATCCATAGAGTAATCACTCGAACAGCCTCTTGTCCGACGCGGATTCAGGTAATCACATGAAGTAATTTGCTGTTTATACACTTTGCAAATAAACCACAAAGGTGTCGACTTGCGGCTTATAAGCAGCAAATTCTAGAGTGCGACGAATGGTAGCGTACAACAGCGAAATTCCCTTACATAAGTGCCCAAGATTAGTTTCGTTTAAGGGGTTTAGTGTCCCAAGGCGACTCAAGCTATGAGGGACGCCGCTCGCGATAATTTCTACTGCCAGAGGTTCTTTAACATGCACTGGCCTCTAGCATTTCGCATCCATCGAAATACGACCGCCGCGGCCGGGATCGAACCCACGTCTTTCGGGTCAGCAGCTGAGCACCATAACGTTGCGGAGGCCTACGGATTAATCTCGGCCGCCTGGACATATTTAACGTCCGCTGACATCGTACAGCACACGGGCGCCTTTTGCGTTCCGCCTCCGTCGAAACGCGGCTGCCGCAGTTGCAGGATTGGACCCGGGTACTCCGGCTCAGTAGCAGAACGCTCTAACCACTGAGTTACCGCGGCGAGTCATATTTTATCCATTTGAAATACACTTCACAGCTTAATAAAACCTTGTGAGTTGTTTTAAAATGTGAGAGTAAACGTACCTAATTTTATAGTCTGCAAGAAACGGCATCTGTGATGTGAATCATTCCCCTCTGTAATTCTCTTGGAAACTTTTATTTCATAGCTCCCACGAACTCTTAGAGCATCACAATGTTGCCAGTATGAATGTCATACATTGTCATTATAATTTCCGCCATTCTTATTAAACGTTCGATGAAAGAGGTTTCGTGAAGTGCTTTTAGGTTGCTGGAACAAATGTCATTGGTTGCTATAGGTTCTATTATCATTTGTCAACAGACATTCTATCGAATGCTACTAATATTTTTTTATAAGGGTTACGTCTAGAGCGCAGGGCATGGAGTAGCGCTATTGACCGTTTAAACAACGTTTTACCCTCCAGGCTACGCCGTCCTGGGTTCCCTGAACTCAAGATTTTGGATAAATGGTGAACGAGCCAACATGCCCATTAACATCTTCTTGATATCAGTGCTCAAAATTACAAGGCCTCTGCTTGTGTACCTATGTTCAACTGCACGCATATGCGCCCGCAATTAAACTTGTTTCCTTTTCCTGCTCCACGACTCCGTCCAGAAAGCGAAAACCTCTTTTCCACAGCCTCTGCACTGAGCTAAATGATCATTCACAGCAGGGACCGCAGAGAACGGCTTTCGCAACAACTCTCACTACAGCCGCGTCGCAGCGTTCGCCTCGGAGACAACGTAATCACCTCGACGACTTTCTTTGTTGTTCGCTCTCGCCTTCTGCTCAATGATTATCGCTCTGCGTTTTGTATACGCCAGTACGGGCACGCGTCCATACCATATAGGGAAAGACGCGAGGAGAGCCTCATTTGCATCGGAATGCCACAAGCGCGGTTTTCGTTTGCGTGTTTACCAACCGGTGGTCGAAACGGTATCGCTGTCACTGGCGCTGCGAGCCTCTGCGCGCGTGTACAGAAACGGAACAAAGACGACGAAACCATTAGGGTGGCTTGCCTGCGGGGAAAGCGTATAAGCGGTTGGCATTGCGCGCGGGCTTTGTCTCTACTGCCGTCGCACGCGAAGGGATGACGGCGGCGTGCGGCAGCCCGTTCCGGTAAACTCGGGCACGAGGAACGTCGGGCATTTTAACGACCGAAGACGGCGGCCGAACGAGGCGGGCTTGTGAGTGTGCGAACGCGCTGCCGCATGCATTACATGCGTCGCACTATCGAGGCCCGAGAAACTGCGGGAACGTCGTGTGCAATATAGGTTGCCCGTAGAGCGAACGAGGGCCCATGCATAGATAGAGGCCAAAGAAAAAGAGAGAGCAGATATCTTTAACTTGTTTTCTCTCAGCGTATACCACGCACCGGCGAGGCGTATGCAGCCACCGACCGAGCTGTTCTCCTGTGGGATGCTCGATTGACGGCACCTTGCCTCCGTGGCAACATACACGCGCTTGCTTAATTTGAATGGCGAACCGTGCGAGAAAAACGCAAGGTAGTGCTTTTTGTTGCGTTTCCAAGCTCGGTTCAGCAGAGTCCCTTAACGGAACTTTGTGTCTTGAAATGTATTATCTATTGAGGCGTGCGTTGTTTGCTGTTATTGGAGAGTTTTAGCATAGCGCAAACGTATTAGCGTCGACTTACAGCGCATGCGCAGTTGTACGATGTTTAGCAAGGTTGGACTCGCACCTGCTACTGGGCGTGCGCAGCAGGCATCAGGCATATATATATATATATATATATATATATATATATATAATATATGCTGCTTTATAAGTAATTTTCTTTAAGCGATTTACTAAATAAGTATTATTATCCCACTGATAAGCATAACACATTAAAAAAAAAATAACGTTCACCTATGCACCTTGGCTTCGGTGACTGTTGGCTCCCTTCATAAATTTGTCAAACGGGCCCCTCGTTTCCTTTAACTTGTCTGCTAATAGCTTAAAGAGGGTCTCGGTTCTGGCAGTCTTGATGCCATAGGTAGCATAAGAGGGCTCTCGCACAGTTTCCGCCCTCGCCGTTAGATGACGTTCTACGTCACGCTCGCGGTATTACAGGACGTGCTACGTCCGCCGCTATGGTCGAGGGTGGCGCTGGTGAACACTCTCGAGGCTCGCTTACACCCAGTAAACATAAATACCCACGAGAGCAGCAGATTGGACAGCCGTCGCCGTAGCTCAGTTGGTAAGAGCACCGGACGCGATATTCGGAGGTCGTGGGTTCGGATCCCACCGGCGGCATGGTTGTTTTCTCTGCTGCTTTATAAGTAATTTTCTTTAAGCGATTTATTAAATAAGTATTATTACCCACTGATAAGCATAATACGTAAAAAAAAAAACGTTCCCCTATGCACCTTGGCTTCGGTGACTGTTGGCTCCCTTCATATATATATATATATATATATATATATATATATATATATATATATATATATATATATATATATATATATATATATATATATATATATATATATATGTATATATATATATATATATATATATATATATATATATATATATATATATATATATAATATATATATTATATATATATATATATATATATATATAACACGTTAACCCGGTACATACGTCCACGCTAATACGTCTCCGCTATGCTAAAACTCCCTCGTGCCACTACGCTCTCGCATAATGTGCATTTGTGATGGATGAGTAGTGTTCGGTTTTTTAAGAGAAGAAAAATGGCGTTTGTGAGTAACACGACCCGTTGCTTTGTAAGCGTTGACATTATAATTTCCAGTGACAAAAATACTGGCCTCGCATGATGCAGCCGAGCTCGAAAGCAGACCTGCGGTCATCTGCGTCCCATTAAGCACTTGGCATAATTTAAATACTTCGAGCAGCGATAGTAAAACGGGCCTCTGGTATACGTTGTACAAAGCTAACTACAGAAGAGGTGATTTACAGATGAGAATTGCACGTTAGAAACATCCATTCAATTTGAAGGCATCGTTGTGCGCGAGTCGGCGTGAACAGAAGAAAATCTTGCAAAAAGAACACATTTCTGAACAATTTCTAAAGAAGAGATGGTAGGAGCGATTAGCATACGTACTATGAAGGCGTGCGAAGTTCGTTTGCGACACCGACTCGACGATATAGTCTTGGAACTGTTACAAGCGTCTCTGGTCCACATTCCACGGGACTTGCGCCGCATCGACTCCTTAATTCGCGCAGTCAGAAGGCGGCAGAGAAACGAGATACCGTCTCAATTTTCCGCCTCCAGATTTTCCGTGTCCGCACAACTCGTTCCCGAATGCGGCCGCATTTGAAACAAGCGGCGCTATTTCTCCGAGCGCAGATTTCTTCGCGACGTTCGGAGCACTCGAGCGAAGAAAGCACGGAATTACCCGGCGCCGTGAAGAATGCCGGCTGTCCGCAAAACGCCGCGCACTCGGCAATTGGAACCCGCGGTACCGATGCAGGAGCGGTGTACGGCGCGTGCACTTTTACGGCGGCAATTTCAACCGCCACCCCGTGTAACAAATCCCCGCGCGTGTGCACGTGCTGAATTCAGCCTACACTTGCACATCTTTCTTTCTTTTTATACCCCCTTTCTCCCTCTCCCTCCACTTTCTGCGCGGAATTGCCCGTGCAGGCTCGTTTCCGCTGACACGCGGGTCTCTGCGGGCAAAAAAAGAAAATGAAATAAGAGGAACAGATGCGCAAAACTAAATAAACACGAATGTTTTAAATCAGGAAGGAAATGCTACAGAAACACGCGTTATACAGAGCGCACTTAAAGACAGCGACCGAGCATCGCAAGCGCGAAAGGTGCCGGAAAAGGGGCGGGCCGTTTTGTGTCCGCCACGAGCGGATGTGTATATATACGGAAGCTTCGCGCGCGTGAACTCCACCGTTCAACTCAACCCGATCTCCGCTGCTCCCCAGAGTTAGCGAGAGCAAAGCAAACGTACACGGGGGGAAAGGTATACGCAAAAGGGGAAAAAGTGGGAAACCCGTGGGGAGGAAACCCTATGCTTAAGGATTACTCTTCGGGAAATGACACACCGTTACACCGTCTCATCTCCGTAGCGGCCGCAGCGCCCTCCTGCCTTATTCCCGCGCCGTCTTGTTATTTAGGGAACTGGCGCTCGCTCCCTAACCGCTGGGCTACCCTTTTCTCTTCCCCCCTCTCCCCTTTTTTTCTTTGTCCCCCCCCCCCCCGTTTCGTTCGCCACCCATCCGCGCATTTGTCTGTGCATTCACCTCCAGAGGAAATTTCGCATATTTGTTTCTCTAGCTTATTTCTCGCTCTTGTGCACGAAAATAAAACAACGCAGTGAAAAGAAGCGCCTTGGCGTTGTGGCGCAAGAAAGCACACAGGAAGTAAACCTGCGAAACGGGTAGTTTTTAAGCGCCCCGACTTTGGAAGTGTCTTGCAGGGCTCTCCCGTAACTAAAAGAAAGAATTTTTTTTTTCATTTTTGTCCTTTTTTGTCCCGGGAGGCAGAAATTTTGTTTTCTATAGGGCGTCAAAAAGCGATTACTTTGCTCGAAACCGGCGATCTGAGTTTGTTTTCTCTCGAGATATTTTCGCGTGTTTCTCGGCTGTTTCTTTCTGCCGCGTCGTTCGAGTTAGGTACGAAGCACCTTGGGACGGTGTGACTGTGGGGAAGAGAACAAGGCTAGGGATCTTGAACGAGTCGATTTCGTGGCGGAACACTCGCCCCGCGGGAGTCTCGGAAAGCACATTGTGCTCTTTCTTAAAGAGTTCGGCCTGGTAGCGGCGGAAGGCCAAACTTCGAGTTTCCATTTAGAAAATAGAGAAGCGCGGCTTGCAAGCGTTCATGGTATCTCCGTCCGAAAGAAAATAAGGTGTTTGTTTTTCTTTAGACTGGTTCTTCTTTTCTTGTCGTAAGTATGCACGTGGCGACAAAAACTTGGAAACAAAATTTAATATTTGTGATAGGGAAGTAAACTTTTATGTTCTGATATCCGAACACACGGGAGGACAGAGAATATAATTCGTTGCCTGTTACTGTTTTGCTTTTGTTGACTAAGATCCGGCTTGTCCGATCATGGGCTATTAATGTTAGTAGTGTTCGTTTTATTCACGTTTTTTTTTATCTAGTATACCCTCAGGACCAGAGACGTTAGAGAGGAGTGGGTTCAAGGATAATAAAAGGACAGTATCCAGAGCAAATTAATCACACAATACATAAGTTGCTCATTGCGTGCAATGTTATCTATATGGTTTCACGAAACAAATAATTAATATTAGTTTAAACTTTTGCGGGAATGTCCTACGTAGAGCTAATGAGTGTTCCAGAAAAAAAATACTGAGAAAAGTTTGCGTTGCATAATTTGATTTCAACTTTATGACGAAGATTTACGCGACCAGACACACAATGTGTTCAAGGGATAAATATGTCACGCAGTGAACGGTGGTGGTATAGCTTATGGAGGAGATGAACGAAAAATTTTAGGATAGTATGACAAAGATCGGAGGACAAGGCTAAAGTTAGTTTATTTTGCTATGTTTGTGTCCCGTTATCACTGAAAAATAACAAAGGCTAAGTGTCGGGCACACTGCGCGTTAGTGTTACCAGCTTAGATTGAGTACTCGAACTGCAGTTTCTTTTTTTTTTTCTTCACGTTTCCTTACATGTTATTTTTTTCTTGATATTTTTCGTTGCTCTGACTATATATCTCTCTGCGATTGAGCTCCAGCGTTAGTGGTGAAAGCAGGAAAATTATGTGCTTTATGAGGTTTTGTGAAAAAATATGCTTTTAGTTATGCTAGATTTGAAGGACGCTGCAATCCCAGCAATCAATTTGCAGTATTTGCTTCATTTCCCCTTGTATATGAACTGCACTGAGTTCTATCAGTGTGGAATGGTAATATGCTACATATGCTCGATAATGCCATTTGAACTCCAAATTATTGTTTGTTTGATCAAAGGCGCTTGGTATTCAGAGTGTGTCTGTCATGCGTTTGTGTTTCTGTGACAATGTCGTCCACTTTCTGTGTTTTTGTCTCTCTGCATGTTGCTACATTGGTCGGTGGTTCGCTTAAAGAAAAACAACGGAGAAAATAAAAGAAACCATTGGAAAGCAGCCAGGAAACCACCTCCTTTTCAGTAGTGAAAATTGAAAATAAGTTTCTGTTTATGCATACCTTTGCAAGAAAAAAAAAAGGAATAACTGGTAACTTTCTCAAACCGCGTGCACAGGGATGCACATGTGCTGATTCGTTTTCTTCTTTCTTCTTATCCATGCTTTCTTCTTTAAATCACGTTAAATACTGAAATATTAAGCGACTACAGTAGATTTGCTGATCAATATTTGAATAGAGACACTGGCCACAATTTGCGTAGGACTTTCATTGTTGTAGACAAACCACGGACAAATTATGCTAAACATACACTTGATCACCAAATCATTAAATTACGTAATAATTATCCAGACACCCTTGAGGTCGCAAGAAACTGCGGAAATCGGCGACCCTTCAAGCGCAAAACACAATCTATTTTACTTGAAATAATACGCAGCTGGTGACTAAACTAGATATGTAATTGTAATGTTATTGTGTTCTGATTTGTTTATTTGTGTAAAAGATGCCATAAGTAATTCCGTATGGTGGTAACTGTTGTACCCAGCTGCATACTCACTATCCACATGTATTTGTACCCGCTGTTATTGAGCCTCAATGGGGCCAGGGCCTCGTCAGGAGACCAATTACCCCCTTTCGCCCCACCCCACGGGCAGTACCATCTATTGCCCGTACAATAAATCATAGATCATAATTTAAGAAAAAAAATTCACAGGGGGCACTTAATTTCATTACCTGTTGGCAATGCGATAGCATTAGCAGCTGTTGATGTGTTTGCAGAAAGTGACGTCACTCCCATCCAGCCAATGGAGACGCTCCAGTCTGATGACGTCACTTGCCCTCTGCCACTAGCCGAATTTCATGACCGATGACGCATTTTGGCCCCATAAGGCTTCTATTGCGTTAAAAAGAACAGAAGGGATTCGACTGAGACTGAGGAAAGTACACGACAAATTAAACGGGAAGGGTGAGGAAAAAATTACAGCGCATTGACCAATCGGGCATTGAGCAATTCTCACAAGTTGTGCATAACAGCTGTGAGTGCGTGTGCAATTCGGCGATCCAAAGCAAACAATTGCGTGCAGTCATTTTTACGCGACACTATGTAGTTCAATGTGCAGTTTCCGTACGTTGACTTTGACTAATGTCTTAACTACGAAACTAATCGTGAACGCAGCCACCGCGGTGACTCCGGCGTCCCTCGTAGCCGATGTGTCGCTTCGGGACTTTAAAGCCCACAATTTGCGTTAAAAAAAATAATGTTGTTTTCTTCTATGATCTGCCATGACAAAAATACTCTGTAAAAAGGAACGCCATTATGACCGTAGTAAAGCATGCCAGGAATCATAAAAGCTGAATAAAACTTGCGCCTTAAAATCCTCACTTTATTCCATCTTGCAAGTTTTGCTGCAGGCTAGGTATATATAGAGTATAGTGGATGATTGCATTTGCTGGCATGCCTTAGAACAATTTTACCATAAATGAGAGGATAATCGATTAACAAAAGGGAAACTATACAGCTCCACATGCATGCGCATTAAGGGTAGCCCATAATTTGCCATATAGCTATATTTCTTAGGTTTAGTACTAACTAGTTCTCTTTGATTCTTTCTTTAACAAACTTCGACCGTACAATGAGCAGGGAAATTAACACTGTTCACAGACGCCATCTGCGAAGCTTACATTTCCTTGCTTTTTATGAAGAGAACTGCCAAGAAAAGAAGAAAAACCCTTCTCCGAAGTAAGCAGGTGTTAAAAATTAAACGCCTCTCATTGCCGGTGTCAAAATTCAGTCAACTATAGAATTCTCGCCGGATCGCGTCAGCACCTTGGCTTCGTTCGTCGGGGCGTTATGCTTCAAAACAAACGAGAGACTCAAAAACAGGAAGGGAATTGGAAGGGGGGGGGGGGGGGGGGGGGGGCTAAGGACGGCGTTCTAGATAGGAAAGCAGCTACTACGTAGCGAATAAAAATCACGAACTATGAGACCTGCTCCCTCTGCACAGCCGCTCAGACTGACGGCGCGTAAATAAGCGCCAGGTTAGAAAGCAACACAAAAACAGCAGACGTCAAGTTGAGTTCCTATCACGCGGTGCGGACGTCTTGGCAGCTTGCAGCTCGAGCTCACTCCGCCGCGAGTCGGTTCCGTGGACAGCAGATTAACAGCCAATAAATAGGAGCCCTTTCTTGCTGTATAGCGATGCCGCTTTTTGCTTCGTGTTATAATAAACGTCCCCCTCTGCCTCCCATCTACAACCTGTCATCACACCTTCCCCGGCCCAGCCCCGGCGAGATTTGCCGCATCACTTGCAGGGACAGAAGATCCTGGGTCATTGAGGCGCAATCGCTCGCTGTTCTTTTCGGCGGAAAAAGTGGCAAACCTGGCAAACAAACAACTCGACGACAAGCATTTGCAAAGCGGGACGCATTTGGGATGCCGGGAAAACAAAGGCAAAAAGGGGAAGGGATTTAAGCGACGGAGTACGAGGGGGGAGGGGTGAAGGAGGGGAACGGATGCAGGAACCCATTGCTGTTACAAAGAACGCGCGGCGATGGACGCGAGCATAAAAGAAACAGAGACCAAGAAGGCAATTACGCTTTCGTTGGCACGACGCCTCTCGCTTTTTTTTTGTCTTTGTTTCTTCGCACCCGCTCCCTTGGCGTTCTCTCCCACGCCGAGTTCTTCCTTCGGTTCGACGAACGCCAGCGACAACAATCAAGAGAGCCGAACGCGGCCGCCCGCGTAAACATAAACAACAGAGACAACACAAAAACAATGCAGGTACACAAAAGGAGCCGCCGAAGAAAGGAGGCGCGGGCGAGGGAGTCAGAAGCACTATAGCAGCAGCGGCAAGAAGGTGCGAGGGCGTGCAGGAGCGAAAGAAACGCGCCGAGAGAAAAATCGTTCAACTTGCTTCATCAAGGAGAGCTGGCGTAATTAAACCGGGAAGTGCTCCGCTCTCGCTTCTCTCTTGTCTTCTCGTTCTTGCTCATTTTTAGTTCTCTGTTTTTTCAGCCGAATGTGAGAAAAGAGAGGCTGAAGTAAAGCGGAGGCGGGGGACGTGGTTTAGAGTGTCTACGGGAGGTGTGGGAGCAGAAAAGACAGGTTATAAGACGGGGCTCGGTGCACGACGAGACCCCCCCCCCGACACCTCGAAACGGCGACTGACACTTTCCCAGCTGATGTATAAACAGAGGCTCTCGCAATAAAGTGGCACAATGTAGGGGCTGCGTTGTAGCGTGCGGACCTGAAACACAGGAAGTGTTGGGAACGTGTTTGAAACGCGTACGATCACGCTGGAAATACTGTCGATACAGCTGCCCCCATGGCTTCCCGGGTGCATGTGTGTGCAGAGTTAATAAACATAAATATTGGCACCAGATAATATGACTCATGAAGGTGACGAAACATAGAGCCTGTGCATGCAGGAAGGGATCCTTGAGGGGCATCGGAGGCCTAACAGCAGCTCAGAGGGCACTCACTTGAGCGTCCGTCGCTTAAAGATGCAGGATCACGCACAACCGGACGGCATCAAGACAGCAAGGCTTGAGATCTAAGATGAGACCTCTTGGTTTATTTAAACAATACAGGCCCGTTCTGCGTTCTCTCATCTCAGCTAGTTGAATTTCTGCAACTATTAGTTGAGGTGTGATCCTTACACAAAAGATTCGTGCTCGTAAATAAAGGAGATGAAGAAGCAACTCATGGAACTCAGTCTAAGGAACTTCGAAGAAAGTCACTCTGCAAAGACCGAACCGAAGTGAACAATATACTGGGGCTTTATTCTACAAGGGCCCATTATCCACTGTCCGTTTCGAATCCATTTGGTCCTCTGCTATGGGTCACTGTTGTTTGGTGACGTAGCTCCGCTTGCAAGCGTCGAGGGAAGCGACCGGATAATTGGCTCACTGGCGACCGGACCTCTCCATTGGATGCGTATCGCGGCCAATAGTTAAACGGTGCATGCGATGGGTGGCGAAATGATATCACGTGATTTCTGTGATTGGCTACCTGCTGCTTTCGTATGATGCTGCCGCCGCACTGACGTCACTCCAAACGAAATGAAAAATGAATATGCATTTCGAATGGATCCTTACAAAACCCGGCCCCTGGTTCCTTCGTATTTTGCGCGGCGACCTTGAGTTACTCAAGCTTCGTTAGCACCCAGTTATAAGGACGTCCTCTGGGCACAGCTGCAGCAGCCCACTGAGCCCATACTCGACGAGCAAGTCTCCGCCACTGACCCAATTTAGTTCTACACATCGTAGACTACGATGATGAATTTTAAGGGCACAAGGTTAGGGTCGGGTAAAAGACCCATGTTTCCGGGTGTTGGTGGTAAAAACTTTATTTTCATCAAAATTCATTGAAAGGTGCCCTTTCGTAGATCGAGTGGGGTCTCCATTGCGCTCTTTTCTTGCCCTGCTTCACTGCTGGTCGCGTGATGTGGCCAGGAGGCCTTGGCGCTCGGCGACTTCCAAAGCTCGGCTCACGGCCCGGAATTGGGTTCTCGGGAGGGAACTGAGCACTGCAACCTCCCACTCTTCGCGGTTCGAGAGCTGCAGGTCCATCGGCGGTGTGTCCCGTGGACATTCATGCAGTATATGAGCTAAGTCGGCCCTATCTTGACCACATAGCTTACACTGGGGGAGATAATACCCCGGGATACATAATGGAGTCTTTATAGGGGTTGGGGAAAGTGTTTGTTTGGAGTTGTCTCCAGGCCACCTGCTGGGGTTTGGTGTATTTCACCTCAGGTTAGCCAGCGCCAAGCCAGGGAAAAGACTGTGCCTATTGGAAACCGGTGGGTACCCGGCAATACTGGGGATCGAACCCCACACCTCCCGCTTGCGAGGCGGATGCTCAAACCACAAAGCTCCCGCTGTGGTATCTTGGACGCGTCATATGACTGTACGTTGATATCCCCTCACTCATGAAATAAAGCTAATGAAAGACGGACGGGAAAGAAAGATGTGAACGAAATACGTATTGTAGGCAAGTAGATCACCTGGAGACTTTGCAATGAACGCAGTAAGTCCTTGCACCAGCACAACTTTGTCTCAGTGAGGTGAGGTCAACGCAACACCATTTCGAGAAGTGAACCATGACTCTACGGCTAGCGAAGTCAACTGGCCGCGAAGGTACTGGATAAAATTTATATTTTTAACTTATCTACTGAAGTGCATGCAAGCCACATCCACTATGCATACCATCTTCACATAGCAATCACTATACGTGAAAAGCTTCGGTATAAGTGGTATTCTGATAACATCGGAGGCTCAAAATTCAAATACAGCCACGGTAGCCTAAAAAAAAAAAATGACCCGCCGTGGTGGCTCAGTGGTTAGAGCGCTCGGCTACTGATCCGAATTACCCGGGTTCGAACCCGACCGCGGCGGCAGCGTTTCGATGGAGGCGAAACGCAGAAGGCGCCCGTGTGCTGTGCGATGTCAGTGCACGTTAAAGATCCCCAGGTGGTCGAAATTATTCTGGAGCCCTCCACTACGGCACCTCTCTCTTCCTTTCTACTTGACACCCTCCTTTATCAATTCCCTTACGGCGCGGTTCAGGTGTCCGCCGAGATGTGAGACAGATACTGCGTCATTTCCATTCCCCAACAACCAGTTTTAGCCTAAAAATGCAAAATAACGACTAAAGCCTTAGAATAATGCGCGAAATTTTATAACACAATAACAGCTGACTGTATACATCAGGCACGCATACATACGTCTTATAAGATGTAATCTCTGCTACGCATCACTTCCTCCGGTTTCTATTGAGAGCACGCGCCTGAGTGAACGGCCTGTGAGCTCAGCAGAGGAGTGCTCCCGTCAAGCGAAGGAAGCGACATCCGAGCTCCGTGGCACAGCAACAGCATGCGCGGCCAACACACGGGCCGCAACTACGCCTCGAAGCAGCAGCGCCGCCTGTGGGGTCGGACGAGTGACGAGGCAACGCGCGGACTCTGCGTCGGGCGACGGACAGCCGCGGCGCAGAGCGCGGCAGTGTCCAGTCGGGCCCATGCAAATTAGGCCCAGATCGTTATTCAAATTTCGTAATTGGAACCGAAGCGACGTTTTTGGCCCGGCCCGAGCCACCCCGTGGATTTAATTAGAGCGGGCGGCGCAGGAGGCGCTCGAAATCGCGAGAAAATCTTGAGCAGCTCGGCTTACACGAGCGTGCATTCTTAAGGCAGAGAATGCGCGCGGCCCGTGCGGATTATTTGCTGCGCGCCGTGCGTGTGAGGCGCGCGCTGAGGAACCGCAGGCTGCCAGGCTTCTCGCAGCAGGGCGCGGGGGTCTCTGACGGTGTACGAGTGCAGTGCAGGGCGCGGAGCATCTGAGCGGGCAACCGGGCTCTTATGCATGTGCCGGACGGTCACAGAGTGGAAACTTGTTAGTATAGTATCGCGTAAGACCATGCATGACGCCAACATAATGTAATTTAACGAACACGCCCGCTGTCTTGGGGTCATCGCCTCGCAAGGAGCCATGGACATGCCAACAGGACAAAGGTTCATCTTATACTATACAGACGTGGCTATACGAGATCCTTTAATTTGCTTTGTGCACTGCACAGAGACATGAGGAGGCGAGCATTTCGCGCAAGTCTGGTGATCCCTTCCAAAGCGCGTGCGTATTTCGCAGCACTCTTAGATGCTTTATTTAGATCACGCAATTGCGTTTTTCATTGTTCGCTTTAACTGGTACGAAGTGCACTGTCGCTGAACCTGTGTTGTCTTCCGAGAGCGGGCAGCCAGACTTTGGGCCTGTAATCGTAGGAATTGTCAGCGTTTACGTTTCCTGACTCTGATAACTGCAGCCTCCCCCCCCCCCCCCCCCCCCCCCCTAACCCTCTTGTTCAGCGCACTGAGTTGAGTTGAGTTGAGGTGTTGAATGCTACAGGTGGGATCAGCCTTGCTTATTCTGCCGGCAATTGCTCCACCGTAGCGTCCCTTCTATGCTAACAATGTCCTAAAGCCTGCCGCATCTACCCCGCTATGCGCACAGTCACTTATAAAAGCACATATTCCACTCCCGCAGTCACCATATATGCACACTATTCACTCCACACAGTCCACTCGGAAGTCACCATCTAGGCACATATTCAGTAACAGTAGAACATAGGCCGTTGTAGTGCCACAATCCATACACACATTCACTCACAGTATAACGTAGTCCACTCCGGAAGACATCATCTACGCACACATCCAATCACAGTAATGTTCAGCGCACTAATTTTCCTTCTTGTACTTTATTTAATTGATTACAGAACAATGGCACAGATATGCAATGACAGGTCGAGTCTTTCCTAACCCCGCTGAAATGCAGGCACCTGCATTTAAATCTCAAAGAGAAAAAAAGAAGAAGATAAGAATATTAAAACTACGAACAATTCATACAAGCCGCCAAAAGGACAGAAAGCTAAGTCAGCTGCAAGCATAAAGTGTGACGAGCTCATTAATTTACCCATGCAAGCTCCGCGCTGATAACACCAAAGTACTTTTGTCCTGAACAAACAGCAAGAGAACGGCATACGCGCCTCGGGACAGCAGTGACAGAAAGAAGGAAAAAATACATGTACTTAAGACGAAACCAAGGTTGTCAACTGCCTTGCTTTATTGTTGTTTGCCGCTTACGAACTACGTTATTGCTGTAAGCCATCTTGCGAGCCACTGGAGTCATTTTTTAATGAGCAGGATTACGGGGGAGTTGCCATTCAGATAAATTTTAAGCTGTACTAGGCAGTCGCTGCAGAGAAAACATTCATGTAAGAAAAAAAAAAACTTCAGGGAAAAAAACAGAGAGCCGTTATCTCGAGGCATCGTTCGCGGCCCCGGACCGGGGGATTGTGTTCGCTAATTACAGCCAGGATTCGAGCAAGAAGGAAAAAAAAAGAATTATTTAATACAAGAATAAAAACCAAAATAATAAAATAAACTCAGTAACGAAAGGTCATTCTTACTCACAAACATGCTCACAGTCCCTTGGAGGCTTTGCCCTTCTTCAAGAATGGCGAACAGAGAAGGAGCCGTTTCTACTTGTTTGCTTCGAGGCCGTGAGCTGACGTCACATGATCAGACAAAAGAAAGCTCAGCTTGAGTCATGTGTTGTTCAACCGTTAAGCTCACCGCAGAGTTCACAGAGAGATACGATGACACACGTTCCTTTTTGTTGAAGCAAATAACGTTCACCACTAAAGAAGCATTGTTCCCTTTCGCGCTCTGCTTCGAGAATGAAACCAAAGAGCACACATTCGTTGCACTCGAGTTTGAAAATCAGATAGGTTCTCATTCCGTGAAAGGCAACAACGAAAAAAATGCAGGTAAGGGCATCATGAAGCTGGCCCGGCCTTTAATTAAACACAGAGCACTGCTGAAGGGCACCAGGAGTTATTTCATCTCGCTCTGGGTTGGCCCACAGTTGAGATATAGCCAGTTATAAGCGCTTAAACCGCGTGTTACTTAAGAAGCTCCCGCGGCACTGGAGGAGGTATGGAACACCCAAATTGTTTATCGACTACTGATGAATCCTGCTTAGTTAATTCTGCGTAGAAGCGTCGACGATGGCTGCTAAAGTAAAAGAAGAAAGATTGTTCAGCCCTAGGTCTTCATCAGCAATCTGAGCACCAATTAAATAGCACTGATATGGCGGCTGCTCCAAATAATGTCCTGAGAATCTACTCTGGTAACATTGGGTCACCTAGAAGAGAAAAAGTCCGCGCATATATTGTCATGTATTGCAAGTCTGTTCAAGTTGAACCGTTTTTATTAATATTAAATAATTTTACCGCAGTACGCTAATAAATCCGCAAGAATCTCTATTTTAATAAACTTCATCAGCACATTTTTCTACGTCAGCACGGTACACATAATTACGTGCGTGAGAGCTCGTGGTGTTCTAAGACTCCTTCTTCGTGTCTTTGTGTTTTTTTTTTGCGCTTGTACGTGTTTGCAATGCACCAACTCGCCCAACAGTGCGTGCTCCTGAGAGGTGCGGGGTTCGATTCCCCACGCCACTGGTAACCCGCCCATTTCCAATGTACACAAGCTTTCCCTCGGCCTGGTGCTCGGCTTCCCTAGGGTGAACTGCTTGCAAAATGTGTCTTGACGCCACCCTGAGTAGAGCAAAAACACCTTGTGCTATGGCACTATCTGGCCAAAGCAGCCCTTGCGTCATTAAAATACATCATACAGTAATCATCATCATCGAGGTACACATAGCAGGAGGAGAAGCGGGCCATGCCTCTTCCCAAGGAACTCCAGAAGCCTTGTGAGTCGTGTGTTTACATTCCGTCCGCATATCAGCGGAACACAGCAGCTCTGGGGTTTGTTTCAGGCATCTTTGCTTGTTGCAAGGCCGTCACCACGCATGGACGTTTAGACCTTTATGAAAACTTATTAACTCTAATACAGACATTTCATTCTTATTCCTCAATATACTATCACAGTGAATTTTGTACGGTGCACCACTGATAACTGCGTTACAAACCAAACAGTTTTTTACAAATTCATTTCGACGATTTCGCTCTATTTAGTGAAAACACAGACGCATCTTTAGAACTCTGGAATAATAAATTCTCGGATCGCTTATCGCAAACCTCCAAGAACATCTTTGGAAACATTGTCAGCGGTTATGGATATTCTTCGGTTACAGATAATTGAAAAAAAGAAAAAAAGAAAATGCAGCTTTCGGTACCGACACTGCACGATTCCCCCTGCTCTCTTTTTCTTCTTTCGACAGCAACCCCACTACGTCCAATTTCAAGTTGCCTTGTTCTGCGTAGGAAATGCCCGCACTCTGTCTGCTGCACCTGTCATCGGTCCTGTTCACGGAGTGCAACAGACCATCCGAGAAGACAGGATCGAAGAGCAGCTCTCCCGCATGACAAGCGACAATACAGCTGTCAGGCAGACGTCATTACACGACCAACCAGAGAGAGAAAGAGAAAGAGAGAGTTGACAGTGCACACGTGCCCTCTCGAGATGAGCCTCGTCGCTATCAGCCTCGCGGAGATTCCGCAGACAGAGAGGAGACCTCCAAAAGACAGCATCAACAAGTTGGGAAGAAAAGAGCCAGATAAGAAAAACAAAGGTGCCCGCTGATCGAGCAGCCAGCGGCAGAAGCCGGGAGCGCAGTGGAGCGCGCCTCCCGACTCGACCGGATTCCCGGGAAAGAGAGAGACGTCGGGACGCGTTCATCCCTGGTCGCCTCCCGACCCAGGAGAGCGGCGGCGCGCGCTGCCGCACCAAAGAACAAAGCAGAGAGGGGGGGCCGATCAAACTTATTAGCAGCGCGACTCGTCCCTGGTGCGCGAGCTCCCTGCGTCGCCGCAAGACGCCAGCGAGGATCGGTTCAGCATAAACAGTTTCGGCCCGCGCTCCTCTGCATACCTGAGCGCGCACGTCTCGGAAGTCGGCTCGCTCCGTGCAGACTCCCGTTGGGAGAAGAGGGAACTGCTTGGGCTGCCCCTGACGCGAACCGCGACGCGTCCTGCTCCGGCGCGCGTGCCCTCGCCCGCCGCCGGGACAGGCGCAAAAATTAATTAGTCGTCGATGCGGTGGCGAGACAAGCGCAGGGGCCCACTGGGTCCTCGGAAGGGGGCATGCTGCAGCGACGGCCCGCTATACCGTTCACTGCGCAAACCCAGACTGAAGGTGGCTGCGGTTAACTCGGAAATCTAATTAAACGAGAAAGCGGTCTCTCAGCGGCAGCCACGGCGCAGCAGTCTCGATGGCGTGGGGTGGGAGGTTGGGTCTCCGACGGGAGAACCCGAGAGTGCGTGAGTGTCGCGCACAACGAAGACTCCTTGCATCGAGGGCAGAGGAGGCTCAGGATGAGGGGAACGCAGAAGGTCGCTATAGCGTGAGGCGCCTCAGGAAACTTGGCTTTTCTCTGGCGCGTGTTTCGAGGGTCCCCCCCCCCCCCCCTCCCTCTTTCAGAAGCACGCGCAGTTCTCATCGAGTCCGGATGGTTGTACGTCCTCCCAGGAGGCATACACCCCTCGCTAGCCACGCTCAGCGCGATGCAAGTTTCGGTTATACGTCTCCCAAGGTGCGAGCTTTGCGGAGCACGCAGCACGGGAAGGCCCGTGCATATATGGCTGCACCTCCTCTCCGTCCATCCTGCAGCCCCCCCCCCCCTCTCCGAAGCTCCATTTCCATGCCAACTTGTGAAAAGCGCGCGCGTCCTCGCCGTGTGGTGCATGCGCGAGGAAGAAGCCCGTCGTCGCGCTTGCTCGGCACAAAGCGATTTGCATAACTGGCGCTCTTTGCGCAGCCTATCCGAAAAACGACCCGGCAGCTAGCTAGTTGTGGCGAGCATCTTCCGCCGCAGCATTACGTGTGCACAGCACTCGCCAGCGAAATGCCCCGACCGTTGGTCTGCTCGCGAGCCTCGTCAGCTTGGTCCGTGCAGTCCTTGCGGAGCGGAAGCCGCGGGCTGGCCGGCCTTTGGGCATCGCGCGCTGCCGTGTCGCTTCTCGAAGCGACTGAAACAAGGTGGATCACAAAGCATTCGCCTCCTGAAGCCCAAGTTGGAGAGGGAGAGAGAGAAAGTTAACTTGGGAGTTGCACATGCGCACGTACACGGATGCGCCGATGGAACGCCGCGCAGGTCGCGCATACTTGGCGAAAAGTTTGAGAAAACTTTTTCTCCAGAAGTGAAAGCGTCGGGTCACGTGTGCCTCTCCTAACTTGTCTTCTGACACCTGGCTCTGTCTGACATGGAAAACATCTCCGCTGATTTCTGAGATATTCGAGGGACGCAGCAGTCCGAGCGAAAGTTATGCGTGCGTTTGAATGTTTCCGACATTTAATGTGCCAAGGTGATATGAGATATGCGGACAGGCTTGCGTTGTTGTGAAGCCAGGTTGGATGGGAGCGCTCATTCTATGATTTAATTCGCGTTATTCGGCGAAGCGAACAAGATATGCTGCCAGTCGAGACATGCGGCTCTTTGTTCAGGTCTCATTAGCGACATCCCTCTGCCCCACTCAAGTTCGCATGAAATCGGCTTCACAAGCTCCTTTTCACCGCGACGCTCCCAAATGATAACAAGGCGAAAGTAAATAGTGTGGCACGACGTTAACGTGTCGAAGAAGACTAAGTTCTAGTGAATTTCGACCACCTGGGGATCTTTAACGTGCTGTGCGATGTCAGTGCACGTTAAAGATCCCCAGGTGGTCGAAATTATTCCGGAGTCCTCCACTACGACACCTCTCTCTTCCTTTCTTCTTTCACTCCCTCCTTTATCCTTTCCCTTACGGCGCGATTCAGGTGTCCAACGATATATGAGGCAGATACCGCGCCATTTCCTTTTTCCCAAAACCAATTATTATTATTACCGAACTATTGGAGCAATCAATAGATGGCTTGGGAAGGCGGGGAAAACACTTGCAAGTTAATCTGAAGCATTCTCGTGATTCCAATCTTCTTCTCATTTATGTTATCTTCGCAACGAAACCTGACTAACACAGTTTTGTTGAAAGCTGCACGAAGCCCAGTGATATACAGACTTCGTTGGCGGTGAGCAGACCTGTTTTACATCAGCGCACTCCGGCGTGGACACCGCGAAACCCGTACCAATCCAAAACGCTACATAGTGCGATAAAAACTGACTATCCGCAGCATCGCTGTAGAGTGCGCCCGGACGCGTGCGCCATGCCTTCAAGAGACCGTGAAGCGCGATGTCGCGAGCTGGCAACACAGAACTGGCTGCCCGAGTCCAGGTCGTTTCGCGCGGCGGCGACCGATCCGCCGGTGGCGGGCGCTATGTCGTCCTGGTCGCATGCAGTGGCCGTCAATCATCGCCGCTGCTCTCTCGGCGGCCGCGATGTGTGCGCGCGTAATATTTACACGCGCCACAAGCGCAGTGCGCGAGCGGGCGACACCGTGTGTACAAAAGGCCCGAACCGGATGCTTCGCCAGAACGTCAGCGGACAGCGTCGTAAAGACGGCGCGATGCGGGGGGAGAGGCGGGGGTATACGAGTCGCGCACATCCGTGTCATCGGCCGCGCTACGACAGCGGTGCGCGCTCCCGTAATGGCCTCCGGTCGGCGAGGACCTCGTAAACAGCGGGCCACGGCCGCCGAGCATGCGAGTCGCTCATGTGCGACAACCCTTTCGCAGTCGTGTCGTTGCACGTGCGTGCATCGCAAAGGAGGAGGAGACAGTGCAGCGGCGAAGCGCTCCCCGCGATCGACGGGGGCCCGCGCGCGGAATGCCTGATGCGGTGCCCGCACCTGCAGCTGCTGCGGACGCGCCGCCTGGTGTCGCACGCCGGGACTCCGCCGAGGCTCGTTTGCGCATAGGCTTATAGCTCCGCCCTTGTGTTGACCGTCCCGCGCCACCGGCGACGTGTTTTGCTCGGCTGCCGCGGTGGAGTTATCTGTATGACTGGCGCGTATGCTTCCATCACGAGCACCACTAGCGCCGCACTTCAAAACGCGAGATCGCGTTTGTCGACGACATCGGCGAGGTGCTCCTGTAGCGTCCTGCCTTAGGTCTCTAAAGAGGCGAGGGCTTCGATCGGGGCTGCATCGGGGTAGCACTGCACCTCCAGCAACGTGTATACACGAGCAAATCGGCCTCACGGTCGCCACAAATAGGCGAACACAGCATAGAGACAAGCCATAACGCAGACGTATACGTAAAGACGTTCTTTGTACACCGAAGCGGAGGTGCTAAGCTTCGAGACAGCTATCTGACCCGTACAGTTGCCAAGACGCGCTTCCCAAGAAAGCTTGGCTTGAGCATGTAACCACAGCCACACAAAACGCAAATGAATCAGACAGGCGTAGCATCCCGAGCCCATGGTCACAGCTGCTCCCAGTTTTCGCATTCTCGCCAGCGTGGAGCACCACTCGCACGCTCCGCGTATACAGACAGTCCCGCGGAGCGCACTGCACTGCACTGCACTGCACTGCACAGCACATGCAGTGCCGATCTGCAGCGGCGTGGCGGGCGTCGAGGTGCGTCCGCCGCCCCGATTAGCGCGGGCGTTCAAGGGCGCCGGCGGTCATTGAATCTCAGGTGGGCGCCGCCGCCGCGCCAATTACCGGCAGCCGCCCGGAACCACCGCAGCCAGCGCGCGACCGCGCCTTGCCGTCGTCTTCTTCCGCGCCTCGCGCGCCGGCCTAAACGAGATTTGCCGAGCGGAGGTGAGCCCTGCACAGCGCATGCGCGCGCGCGATCACAAACAAACGGAAGACAACTGCAACCAGTCAGTGTGCGTGTGCGCTTCGATATTTACCGCAGGCCACAGCTTCGTGGCGCACATCATAGCGCCATTCCGCAGACGACAGCATCTTGCCGCAGACCACAGCACCGTGCCGCAGACTACAGTAACGTTCCTCAGACGACAGCATCTTGCCGCAGACCACAGCACCGTGCCGCAGACCACAGGACCGTTCCGCAGACCACAGCACCGTGCGGCAGACTACAGTAACGTTCCGCAGACCACAGCACCGTGCCGCAGACCACAGGACCGTTCCGCAGACCACAGCACCGTGCGGCAGACTACAGTAACGTTCCGCAGACCACAGCACCGTGCCGCAGACCACAGGACCGTTCCGCAGACCACAGCACCGTGCGGCAGACTACAGTAACGTTCCGCAGACCACAGCACCGTTCCGCAGACTCACGCTCCGATCAATGCATGCAGATGAACAACGTATGATGAGCGCTCGTATGGGAGAAGTCATCCATCTCCACGATTGTTCCAAGGCGACAGTGAGTTCAAAAACGAATGTAACCAAACACAGCCGCCAGGTAGCAGTACGAAGCTTATTGCAGCACTCCCTAGTAGAAAGTGCGAGATTGCTGTGACGTGCAAAGGCGTCTAGAGGGTGATAGCGTGGGAGCAATGCTTCGCACATTTCCCCCAAAACTTAAAAAAAAATAAAGATTCAACCTTATTCCATTGCCGTCTGCTTCTCGACCTCGTTTTGGCGCGCACGGTTAAGGACTGGCGCCGTTAGCGTTCCGGATAACGGGCCATTAACTGTGTATCGCTCGAAAACGGCAAAAGAAAGCACAGCAGCGGTATAAAATCGGCGGACCAATTTAAACTATTCACCCCCTTTAATAGGAAAGATTTTGTTGATTAATGAGGCAATGGGGACAAACTGTAGCTGGCCTGTATCGATTGGTTATCGAGTTATAATGACAAAGACGCTACCGACACTGAAAAATGAGTCGTCTTTATAAGCTAGAAAAGTAAACAAAAAATGAAATACAAGTGTCGCCACCACCGGCCGTTTTCGCAAGCAAAACTGTGATGGATGCAGATCCCTGAGGCTAGGCTACACTGTCGTTCACTCCAATCGGTGATCACGCAGTACTTTCCGCCCTCCACGTCAAGGTTCGAACCGAGCGGCAGGAAAACAGAATGTTCCATTTTAACATACAATTTCGTCAGCAATAAATGCCTTTTTAATTGTAGAAAAACATCAGCATAGCTAAAAAAGGAGCTAGAGAATCGATTTTTACCAAGAGCAAATATTGGAGCTGTCCTGAGAGTCCCTTTTAACCCAAAAAAAGTCATTTACTAAGCCGATCTGACTGACCACGCCTAAGAATTGGATGCAGCAGGGCGATGTTCTCGGCAAGCCACAATGCCGGCGACCACGTGCAGCTGTGACGAGTCCGCTTGCTCTTATACAGGTATACCGTAAATTCCGATACACAGCCCTCACGCTAAACATGCCTAAAAGTTAAAAATCTTCGCCTTTGCGGACTATTGGCGTGGACTATAAACCACTTACTTTTCCATTTTAGCTCAATTTAGCATGAAATGCCTAACGCGATTCTATTTACCAGGTGCGAACAATCTAGTAAGAGGTTTTTTTTTTTTTGCTGCCGGAACTGAACTTTGCGGTTATATGCACCAGGTGCAGGCTGTAAACCGCAAATTACGGTATGCCCTTACGTCAGTGACATGTGCACGCCAATATTCAAGAGTTTGATGGAGGGCGAGGGTCGGCCTGATCCGTGCTCCCCCTCCGCCGCACGTCCGCATGTTCTACGGATCAGAAAGTCGCTTCGAGCCAACTATTTTGATTTTATCGCATAAATGGAAAGCAATCATCCATTTCCTTCCTCCGCCGAGCCCCCTTTTTTTGCCACATGTACTTACACCTCTGTAAAAAAAGAAAAAAAAAACCTTGCAGGACGATAACGACACTCGGTAATGCGTTATTCCAGTACAGCTGTTGTAAATAATTGCTACCATTGAATGATTATGTATTCCTTAGGCTAATTGAAGTATTAGATATTTTATTCACAAAGAACAAATATTTTCCCGTTAAACAGTTTTTGTTTATTCAAGATTCTTCTGATGACGTCGTATGATTCTGAGAAGCGTTGCATTAATCACGTGAGTGACGACGTCATGATTATAAAACCAATCGGGAGCACTTAATATGTGACACGTAATCTTCTTTGAATGATTATGCATTCCTTACGCTAATTGAAGTATTAAAGATACTTATCCAGAAATAACAAATATTTTCCCGTTAACAGTTTTTGTTTATTCAAGATTTTTCTGAGGACTAACCAGAGGTGTCGAAGAGGTACATCGGTGATGATGACGTTAGTGACGACGTCAGGATTATAAAAACCAATAGAGAGCACTTAATATGTGTCACGTAATGTGCTACATCATCGACGCTGACCAACCCACAAACGAACCATTAACACCTGCGCTGTAAAAAACAAGTGGCGCGCACTACTTGCAGCCGACAGGTCACACAAATCCAAGCCTTAAATCTTAATTTCCATGGAATTAGCTGTGTTTCGTTGGTGGCCCCATAAGACGTTACGTGGCTCTGCGGATAAGCGAGAAAAATTCACCCGAGAAAAAAAAAATGTCAGTGCACGTTAAAGATCCCCAGGTGGTCGAAATTATTCCGGAGCCCTCCACTACGGCACCTATTTCTTCCTTACTTTCAGTCCCTCCTTTATCCCTTCCCTTACGGCGCGGTTCAGGTGTCCAAAGATATATGAGACAGATACTGCGCCATTTCCTTTCCCCAAAAAACCAATTATAAAAATTATATAAAAAAAATTGAGAGGACACTTAAGCTCCGCCTTAAGGGTATGACGCGATAGCGTTAGTGGGTTAGACTTTCTATTCTGAGCAGTTTGACACATTTGAACGCATTTTTTTCAGTTGTTTCAATTACTAACTGATGAATTACACACTCTAAATTTCCTTAATTAGCATGACCAAGCATTGGATTTTTATTCTGAGCATTTCGACACCTTTGAGCACCCATCTTTGCAATTTTTTCATTTCATTAATTAGTCAATTAATTACAATTATTTCATTAACTCGTCATCGCCAATCACACATCAATCAATCATCAATCACTGTAACCACCAATTACCATGATACGATTTTTTTTTACGCAGCCTCCGATTATTTGCGACACGCGGTGCCGACTAGTGCTACGCCGATGTCTTTTTGACCGAACGAACTGTATATGCTGTCGCGTAAAATGTACAGACGATCATATGATATGATGTCGCAAATCTGCGTCAGCTGTACTGTTACATTTCGCTTTTACATTCTGAACAGAAAGGAGCAAAAGGAGAGTAAGCTCTCCTCTAGGGCACTCCGTTTTATAAGAGGGAGTGCCTTGCTCTTCCCGTTGTAGCTGTCACCGAAGCCGAGGCATTTTGACTCGCCGGGCTGCCGCGACGTCTTCGCTAGTCCAAGGGCCAGCAGTCCGCATCGCACGCGCCCGCACGCTACAAAGCCAGAGGGGAAATGAGCTGACGCACGAACAGCGATGAGGCTTGCAGCGCGCTCCGGGCGCTGCACGCATTTAGGCGTTGCACTTCTCCGGCGCAGGCGCTAGTTGAGTTCTGTGCCGCTAGGGGAGCTGGGTTGGCGTGCCCCATCTTCCCCTCACTTCTCTCTCCTCTTCGCACTCCTTCGCAGTAAGGCTTGGCATGTTGCAGGCCCACGACGTTTTCGCGGTATGATGGCTATACTGCTAACGCAGTAACAAAAAAAAGTGGCGTGTGCAAAGACCAGAGCTACGTACCGCTCCAGCTGTCTCCGTGAAACCCATGGAGTGGTGGTGATTCTCGGAAGTGGCTTACCTAAGAGTGGAATAGGGAAAAGAAGGTGTGAATTAGGAACATTACTCTTATACTAACGCATACAAATAAAAGCAGGTCAGCTTTTGCAAAAATCAGCAAGGTGGTGGAAATTTCACTGGGAAAGATTTCGTGAGCAATAGCTGCTACTCCGCAATGAGGAAAGAGAAGAAGGAAATATAAAAATTAATATTGGTGACGTGGAAAGGAAATGCGCAGGAACTGTCTGAATTTCGGTGGACACCTCAATAGCGCCGCGAGGGAAGAGAGGAACTGTCTGAATTTCGGTGGACACCTCAATAGCGCCGCGAGGGAAGAGATGAAGAAAGGATCGGGTGTAAGAAGGAAAGAGAAACAGGCGCCGTATCTGAGGGCTCCGACTAAATTTCTACCACCTTGGGTAGTTTATCATGCATTGACATCGCACAGCACACGGGCGCCCTGTGCATATCGCCTCCATTGAAACGCGGCCGCTGTGGCTTGGGTTTGATCCCGCGTCCTATAGGCTCAGCAACCTAATGCGCCGATCACTGAGCCACCGCGGCGTGTTGAAGGACAAAAGGTGCAACAAAAGAGAAGGATGTAGGGAAAAGAACAAGGCAAGGAGAGAAAAAGGGAGACTACGAAAATGTGAAGTCATGATGTTATGTTACAATAAACTATAGACACGCGGCGTCAAATGTACACACACACGCCTGCCCACAATGCATACGCACACCTCGAAAATGCACTTCTAAGGGTAGTTTTTCGCTGGATGTCGAATATATGTGTTTCATATCTTACAATTTATTTACCACGTGCACGCATGAACAGCTGCGAGCGTGAAAAACTAATCTTAACAGCACAAAGTGTCCAAATGTCACACCAGCCATACATACCCGAAGCTTTGTGGAAATACACACATCCTCTGCAGTGAGTAATTACTCCCTTATTATACATCACCTGCTAAATGCATCGATGATGAGGATGTGTCTTGACTCCAGGGGCATGAAAGAGCGGAAAAAAGTGGAAGGAGAGGAGCCGCCGGACTTAGCCGGTCGCCATTTGATTTCCCGCCATTTCTGCCTCGCTTCTACCGGAGAGCTCCGCGCACAGAATGCTCCTGTATAGGTAACTTAATTTTGTAGGGTGTATTTTTTACACCCCTTCTGGAACCATGACACAGTTGGCAATCCCACTGCGCTCAGCACTTTCAGAATCCGAAACACGTAGTAAAAAAATTCTTTATACAGTAATTATGAATTGACGGCTTCTGATATATACATTCCTTATGACTTATTACGCACGCAATCAGTAAGTACTCAAAATGTTTGCTTCTGCATATACTCGTCAAACTTCCTTTAAACTTTCCTATGAGCGGAACGAAGAACCCTGTCTTGCATCTATTGGAGTAAGTGCTCTATAAAACAGCTGCATAGCTGCATAACGTTTTTTTTTTTTTTTGTGAAAGCATAGGTGATAACCTGTCTCAATAGTTGGAAAAGAGGAGCTTAAAGTACGGACCCCACTCCTTACGCACTTGCATTGTACTACAGGTCTGGAACTTGAATAGACGTATGAAGTGTAGGGCATATAACCAATGCACATATGTAGAGGATAGATAAATATGGCCAAAAAGAGACCGTTACAGTTAAGGCATTAAAAGGGTGGGAAGCAAATAGATCGTAAGTGGTCAGCAGATGACGCGCAATTTACGCTGACGCTTTGCGTTAACATGATGTGTTCCGAAACTGTCCTTATCGCTGAAAGGTCACACTTCGTTCGTTTTTATTACCATGCGTACCCATATTCACGTTGCAGATATACTGAAACCTCGATTGTTCTATTTTTGCCCAATTCCCCGAGGCCAAACACAATGTACGATCTCAGGCACACCAAGACGCATTCTCGGTACAAGGGCACCGCCCGAAGGCTCCCAAATACGATCAGACAGGCTCGAAATTGGCGCATAGCCCTCCCTCAAGTTCGGTGCCTCGATTACTTCTCCCCGTCACTTCAGCAAATGTTACAGGCCGAGTAACAGACTCAGCGGAGGGGCGCTCATACATACGCTTCATGCATTTCGTCCAGTGATCGGCGAGCGATGCGATCCGAGGCGAACCGACACCATCGCGCCCCCTGTCTGAGCGCGCTCCCCACTGGGGCCGTGAAGTTTACTGTGAAGAGCACCCACCCCCCGCCCGTCGTCTGGCAGCCAAGCCGAGTGGTGCGCGCCCGAGGACCACCTGCCCGCGAGGACTCAATTGATCGCTCCGGTTTCTCCTCTATGGGCGCCGTCTTGCAGCCGGCCGCAGCAAACGGCGGCCACGCAGGCCGACCCTGACGTTTGCAAATTCGCCCTGACGTTTTCTCGGGCGCGCGATGCCGCTATGCCTTTTCGCTCGTTTCGCCTTCATCCGGCTTCTCCTCATCCGCGGCTGAAACAGTCCGCCGGAGAGAGAGGCGGCCTTTCAGGGCAGCTGGACTCAAAACGGTCGTTCGTCCGCGCGCTGTTCGATAGCGAGCGGCGCCTTAATATGATGTGCGCGCAAGGTGAAGCTTGTACGAGATGGTTGGCATGGAAAAAAAAAAAAAAGCTCTCCAGGCGCCGAGGTCGCTGACTTGGCCGACGGGCCTTGAATTCGCGGGTCTGCTGCTTCTGCTGCCTCGACGTCTCTCGGCGGAGCGACGTCTTTGCGGAAATCGCCGGGGCCGTGATGCGCGCTGACGGGAGAGGCTCCCCCGCCGCCGCGGCAACACCCTGGCCGCGCCGCGGCGGGCGGCCGCCCCGCGCGCCTGATTGTGTGGGCGGCCGACGTTTTCATCGCGGAGAGTCGATACGCGGCCGAGATGACGGCGCGCGCGCGCTTCGCGGACTGCGTGCGCGTATAGGTGTGGCTCGCCGCGAACCTGTTCCGTGAGGGGGACTCACCCCGCCACAAACCCCCTCTATGAGGATCGTATCCGCTGTGGTTTCTTTTTTTGTGACGTCATAACGCGGTATGTGGGACGAGCAGAGATGTTCGTAGCGTCTGTCCAGTCCGCTCGTATACAAGATGCGCCAACACTTTCGAGAGAAGACCGATGACGCCCCGCAAGTGATAACGAGAAAACCAATGGCTAAGACGGTGCCACGTCGAATTGCTCTCCCGTGCAACCCTTTCGCGTAGCTCATAGTTATGTGATGAGCACGGAATGCATTTTGTGAGCGCGAGCGATCCTGCAAACACCCACGTCAACTTGTACAACGAGAGATCTTCGTACCGGGACAATGGGGAACTTGCGCTGAAGTTCGCGGTGCCGATTGCAGTGCCATAACACACTGCCTAGCGAGAAGAACAAGCAGTTTTGGGTAGTACTCTTAGTACTTTTCCGCGCAATCTCCAGGCGCTTATTGGCGTGAGCCTCCGCGCTCTGTCCAAGGCGCACGTGCCGCGCGTCAGCTATCTGGGCTACACCGAGAGAAGCTAGGCAATGAATGCTGTCAGCCAAACGCAGGTATCTAATGCGCAGAATGTGTTCTCGCGTTTGCAGCGGCCCAAGCGGCTGACAAAAGCAGTTTTGAGTCACCGATTGGAACAATTGCAGTGCCACCTTGGCAGCGCAGGTTCCCCATAAAGACTATGGCGAAGCTCCAGAATAATGGATGAATTGACGAACAAAAGGTGATGAGCAAATCTGAGCGTTATGACTGGGCGGCAACGGTGCATAGAGAGAAGCGGGTGAACGCCGCTCATCGGCGTCTTTTCACGGATGCGGGCGCCCCCCGACGGGCGAGCCAGAACACGTGAGCGGCACGCGCCTTGCCCTCGGCGGGGACCTCCGGCTGAGCAGCGCCTGTCGCTCACGCCCTGACGTGCAACCCCACACCACGTACAGCCCTACACCAACGGCGGCCTCCTGTCAATGGAAATCGCCGTACGCAGGGCCGAGAAACAGACGCCACAGACAGCTGAGGTGCCTACATGTAGTTTTCATCCACGTACCGTTTTAGTGCCGTAGTTCGGCACTTCGAGACAAACCTTGAAGGGCTTGAAGAGCTCGACGACGGTTGCTAAACGTTAGAGTTATGTCCAGCATTCTTGGACAAAATATAGAATATTGGAATATTATAAGGAACTATTGTTAAAATAGTGAAGGTCATGGCCCATATTCTTCCGATTCGTAACAAAATCTTTTGTTAAAGTTTATCAGTCGCTCGCATTGAGCATTTAAGACTGCCATAGGAAACCATTGGGGAATGTTTTTGACGGTAGCAAAAACGTTAGTAGCAAAGAAGTTCAAGCCTGCCGAAGGGAGGAGGCCTGTGGATATGTTGATTTTTATATGGAAATCTTACGAGATGTGAAAAAATTGCGTCCATAAACTCTTTCTCGTTGCAAAACGCTTTTGTCCAGAATTGCTATGTATGGGTGAATCTGCATACATGACCTTGGAAGACCTACTGCAATTGCTGAATCCCTTTTATGATGTTAGAGAGCGCCAGTTACCTCTTCCTGTCAAATCCGATTGCTTTGGCACCCGAAGGTCGTTAGCCCGCGCCGAGAGGTGTCGATGCTGAAGTAAGCCATTGGGAGCCGGAAAACGTGAAGTTATTCTTTTTTCGCGTTAACTAACTGCTAGTACTGCATAAGAAATGTAGTACCTCTCCGCGCTCTACTTAGGTCACCTCACCCTCAGTTGAAGTGCCTACCTTCCCATAGTTCAGATGCCGCTTCGATGTCATCTTTTAATGTCATTTACGCAAGCAGGGCCATAAACGTGGCCGTCAGGAAACGTGTGAGCTCCTCGCTATACGTATTGCAACAAAGCCCTCGTGTCCTCTTGTGCGGTTGAGAAAAAAAAATTGGCTGACGGTTTAGCATCGCTAAGCACGACATATTGTGCGAGCACAGTATTTTGCAGGCGGACACCACCGCCAAGCACCTGATAGCGCGACTGAGGTGTCCACTGAGCCAGGGACCCAGTTACGCACGTCTTCAACTTTTCATCGTCAATGCCAATTTACCCGTTGTATGACGGCGGCCTATGCTCCAGTGCCGTGTTTCTTCCACGTTGTCCACGTCAATGCATGCAGCGAACATCTCTCTGTCACTACCGCCACACAGCTCACACCGCGAACATTATTCCGATGGCGTAGTATCAGTTGATGAAGAAGACTGCGTGCAATGCACAGCGCGAGAGTGTGTGGCAGCTTAACACGAGGCATGATCGGCTGCGGCGATCCCTTAGTGATCTTGCGCAGTGGCCAGCGAAGCAGATCTGTTCGCGCCGCCGCTGGTTCGAAACCCCGTCGCGGCAATATTCATTTCTTTATTTACGGTTTGACCAAGGTCACCCTCAAGGTCAAGCTTCGCACAAACCGATGAACCGGTTTCACCTCGTGAAGCAGTGCTTTCGCGCTAAAAGAAAGACATCGCATTTGACCCCAGCTGATGCGAGCAAACTTTTCATCACGCTCAACGAATCATACAAAACTCTAATGGGTTATCGTCAGCACTAATTCGGTAATATATACGCAATATATGTAATCCGCACCGCACATTAAAGCGTGAATGCAGAAGGCCCTAGCACACTCCACAGTGTGTGAAAATGTACGGCAATCTACTTCGACCGAGAGGCCAATAAGTTTGAATTTAATGCATCTTAAACGCCACAATATTCGAGCATGCCGACGCCTTAGCCGGCCGCGCCGTATTCACTTCGCAGAGATGAAATACCCAAAATTAGGAAGATGCAAAAGATACATATACGTAGTGCCCGTGTGCTGCCTACCCCCATAAGGCTCGCATCAGACACGCGGCCAGCTAGCGTTCGGCCAGCACGGATGCGAATGAGAAACATGCGGCACTTAAGGCTTGCAGACGGCTGGACGAAGTGAATGAAGCTCAGCATTGAATTCAGACGCCAAGATGAGCCGCCTATCTGTTCGTATCACGTTCGAGGCCCGGGCCATCTCTTAACAGAGGGAAAGGGAGAGGGATACGTCAGGTATACACCCGAAGCATATGCTCGAGCAGTGAGAAGGAGAGGCATCCCGCAACGACGCTCTGGCTCGTCGTAACGAGGCGATGAAAAATCGCGCGCCGTCTCATAAGCGGCCGCGTTTAGGGCGGCGGCCGAAGAAACGATGACCGCGCAATTGGACCACCCAGATGACCCGAGTGCGGGCGACTGCCGCATCGCAGGTCGAAACGCCCCCAATCAGATAACGAGCGAGCGACTCAAACGGCGCATATATCATGTCCCCGAGTGTTGGCCCAACATGCGCGCTCATCGAAGCGAGGCGATGAGGAACGGGCCCTGCGCCGATGGCCATTACGGCGATCGAGATCCCTATTGGGCCTAATTGGGCCCGGCTTCTCGGGGGTGGTGGCTCTTTAGCGGACGATGCGCGCGCCGTTCGAATCCGGCTTGGAGCTTCGTGATCGCGATCCCAATCTGCCGATGCGCGCAGGGTCCTTGCGCAGCATCGATGAAGAGATTAAGAGAGCGCGGGCGGCCCCGGGGAACGGCGGAGCGGCCAGCGAGAGAGCTAGCCGAGTGCGAGTGCTGCCTCCGTCGCAAGCCGGGCCGCGCATGGCCGCCGTCTTGACCGCTCAATCGGACCGGCGAGAAAATGACACGCGTGCTGCTGCCAGTCACTCGTTTTCCAGGCGGGGTAGAGGTCACCGGGTCGCGGCGCCCGCCGGTATGTCTCTTTCAACAGGCGTGCGCCGTGGGAGACCGAGCCCCCGTTACGATTGCGCCCTCCCCGCAACTCTGTTCGGAGCGCGAGGAGCAGGTCTATGCAGCCTCAGTGCAGATGCGCGGGGCGTTGTAGTAAGCCGCGAGGCCGATAAACGGAGCGAGAGAGAAAACAAGAAAATGACACGCGGGAGCGCGGGCAAGCCACCGCAGATCATGCACCATATACTACTGGCCACCTGCGGCTGCGTCGTCCCCTCCAAGTTCGGCAAGCTGCGCAAACAGTAAGCTTTGAAGCACCTAGGCAAAGACCACCGGTAAGGGTGTTTTGTACTATACACATGAGTTTGTGACGTACAGGAAATGAACTGCTCTGAACTGACACCAACAGTTTCCCCGCAAACGTCGACCTCCCATCATTCCACAGCTCAGCGTTGGAGCAGAGTGGGATGGATGCTGCTGTGGTGAGACTTCTTCACAAGAGTGGAGGTGAGGGAGACTCATCGAGCCATCAATCTCATGAAATCGCAGCTCTAGAAGAAACCCAGAGGCCGATTTAGATTTATGAATTAGAGGCTGCGTTTTGTAGCGATCCATTCTGTGGTTCATTTAATCACCTTTTTGTGCTTTATAGTTGCTCCTAATGACGTCAGGGTTAACAGGTAAGCTAGCAATGTCGTACGCCTGCTCTGCAGATTACCGTAGGCGGGGCTGACCAGTGTCGTTTACAGGCAGACTGAGAATAGATCGGGAAAAGAACCGTCACAAAACATGCGCCCAGGACGCCATCTCCAACAAGATCAAGCGTGTGTTCCTTTCCAGGGAAGCATGTTGGGACATTGACGAACTCCGGAACTAACTAGTACAAGGAAAAAGAACACGCACGAGTGCTGGTGCGAAGACAAACGAGCCGCCTGACGTATGCGTAGCTTGTCCGCGCATACGTCACCTTTGCCATGAGTATACGCCAGGGGAATGATCCATGAACAATTGTGTAGGAAGAATAGAGCACAGCCGTGCTGGTGGACGATCGATCGTTTTGTGATCGAGCAGGTGATGCGTCGGCAGTTAAACGAAACAGCGGGTTCGTATCGCGTCAGCCATCGGCGCATAAGGGCCATGGGGCTCCTCCCACGCGATTCTCCTGCCAGCCGAGCGGATCATGCCTGCTTGAGAGATTCGATCCAGCACTGGTCCCGCGTGCGATCTGCTGAAGCGCTCAGTCTCTGCAGCGAAGACGACCGTGTATCGCAATGAGGTGTCTTGTGGTGAAGCTCTATTGCTCGCACGCTGTCTGATAGGCGGTGAGGCTCTGGCGAAGCTGCGTTGTTGTTAAGGCTTTAAAAAAGCACAGTACAGATCAGTCTTGACGATGAACAGCCTTGGTCAAAAGTCTTCAAGCCAGGCGTTTGCTCTTGAGTAGTGTGGTTGTTGGACGTTTACGGAACCGGCGAAAGCTCCAGATTACAGGAAGGAGGTGGGGGGGGGGGGGTGGGGGGGGGGGGATGAAGGGTCAGGATTAGGTCCGCGGACGTCTGTAGAGTCTTTTCACTGCCCCGCTGCTATGACATTTGCATGAAAATGATGATGATGGTGATGGTGATTTTTTTATGGCGCAAGGGCATCTGCGGCCCGAGAGCGCCGTGGCACAAGGTATTTTTCGTTTGCTCAAGGTGGGATCAACGACCGATTTCCCAAGTATTTCACCCTGATTAAGCCGAGCACCAGGCCAGGAGAAAGCTTGTACCCCTTGTATCATCGGTGGGTAAACGGCGGCACTGGGTAAACGGCGGCACTGGGGATCGAACTCCGCACCTCCCGCAAGCGAGGCGGATGCTCAACCACTAGGCCAGCGCTGCGGTTACTTGCATGAAAATGACGGCATATGTCTCCTTGACAAATTTATTGCAAATATTCGTTTCTTTCTGTGACCACCCCACATACTTCGCGGGTCCACACGGGACGGAAAGGCAAATAGACAACGCTGGACTCTGTTAGGTCAAAACAGGTATATTCAAGAATTACATATTATCGAGTGCGTGATGCAGAGGCTGGTGTGCCCAAGCTTACATGCCGCTGCGTTGGCGCCGGAGTCTTCGTTGGAAGTAGCGGAGAGACCGCGGAGTTGACCGTGTTTGTTCGCTGAGACTCAGCTTCTTCCCGATGGCTTGGGCGCTTCGGGCGCCGGAGGACTGACTGCCAGCGGTGTCGTCTCGGGCCTTCCTCGTCACCCCCCCCCCCCCCCCCCCCCCCCCGACCAGCTTTTTCGCTTATTTTCCCGTCCATTCGGGCGGTCCATCTTCCAGGTTGGAGCGTCTCCCTCGCCCTCCTCTCAGCGCCGCTGCCTGCAGCATTCCCGGTCTTCCCTCGGACCTCCAACCGGCTTGGGTCTTTTCTCCTCCGGCTGGCGCCCCTGTCACTCTTGAGAGGTGTGCTTGACCAGTTGAATGCTCGTCGGCATGCGAAAAAAGCTGACGGCCAGGCTGTCGGCCTTCTGACCCCTGATGAGTCTTGGCCCCCGACATCCGACGAATCCTGGTGCCACACAGTCTATTACTCAAGCGCCTTCGGGGTCCCACAAAGGGAAGATGTCGCCGGAGATAGCGGTCATTTGGAGATGCGCAGCGCACTCTCACTCTTCAATTGTTTCTCCGTACATCGCTTCGAGTGGTGTACCGCGGTGATAGCCAATGGCGAAAGGTGAAAGTAACCAAGGCGGAATAGAATTGGAATATAATGGCTATACTGCACCGACTGGAAGCGAAAGACGAGGAGCTATCGCCGCGCGCTGACTACGACGCTGCTGCTGGCGGACCTGCCTGCTTTTGTGCTCCTGCTTTCACCTGTGCTCGCCGCCGGCCTCTACGTCAAGCCGTAACATTTGGTGCAGGTGCTGGGTAACGCAGCTCATGCAGCGCACCCCGCCTCCTAACTCGAGCCCGGTACTAAGTCCTGGCCGTCGGGTTTTCTTGGCGCACTTGGCAGAAACAGAGATTCGCGCTGGCCGACGTCAGCAAGGCCAAGCGCCGGAATTCGGACTCTTGTCCGAGGGATCGAGGACATCTAGGATCAACGTCACCGTGGCGTCCCAGTAGCAACAAAACAACCCCGCGATTACGCCGAGGATCGTCTACGTGCCTGCCACCCCAAGATCTGTCACTCCGTTCCGTGGCGATGGCCTTGATGATGTTGAAGAGTGGGTCCAGCACTATGAACGGGTAGCTCGACATAACGAGTGGACACCCGACCAAAGTCTGCAGAACGCATACTTCTCCTTAGATGCCACGGCTAAATACTGGTTCAAGAACCACGAGGCTTCGCTAATATCATGGCAAGACGTGCAAGAGCGAACTGGTACGCACATTCGCAAACCAGCACCGGCGACAGCATGTTGAAGATCCGCTCCACGCTCGTATCCAGGCTCCCACCGAGAGCGTGAGAAGTTTCGCCGAAGACGTGCTGCGTCTGAGTGCCCACGCTGACCCTCGGGCTAATGAAGAGAAGAAGGTGCGGGCCCTAATGAGGGGTGTCCGGAATGACATCTTTGGAGGCCTCATCCGCAATCCTCCTCCCACAGTAGCCGAATTCTTCGATGAAGCGACCAACATCGAGCACGCATTGGCGACAAGAGCAAGTCACTTTCCGCGACTGAGCGCCCTTCCTGTTGTCTCAAGTCTTGCTTCGTCTGGCCCGAGGGGAGTTGGCCTCGCCGATATGTTCGCGAAATAATCGGCGGCGTCGTCCGCGAGGAGCTGAAAAGGATGTTCCCAGCTCCTGAGCAGCCTGCACCTGTCTCCATCGTGGCTGTTCGGGACGAACTGCGACAGGCGCTGGCGTCAGAAGGCGTACCAATTGTGGCTGCAGCCGACCAACCATCTCTGAGCTACGCCGCCGCCCTCCGCCTTCCGCCTCCCGTACATCGTCAGTACCAGACCGCTGCCGATTCCGGCCCTCGGCGTCGCGAGTTCGTGTCCCCGTCTGATGCACGCCTGGAACCGTTGGGCCGCAGGAAAACCGACATCTGGAGGACTGCAGATGTTTGGCTTCGGCTTTCTACAACTTGTGTGGTTCCAATAGACATCATTGATGGATCGCTACCCGTGTGACGAGTATCCGTAACACGTAAGAGTTTGAGTGCTTTTCTCGTACGGCGGCGCTACAAGCGCATTCAGTGCTCTCGCTCGAATCTGCAGAAGCCACCGAGCCAGCAGTCAAACTATCTCGCCCCGCAAACTGTCGCGGGCGCAGCCCTCGCCAAACCGTCGCCGCTCCACGGGCCGCGCGGCTCCCTATTCATATCATTCGCCAAATGATCCGCGCGCGCGGCAGTTTCTGCTTCCAAGAGGGCGAATAAAAGTAGGAGCCGAGGAAAAAGCCACGCGCGCGATACGGGAAACGCCCCGAGCGCGATCCACCTGTAGCTCGCATTCACTGCGACTCGCCTCGCCTCGGCAGGCCGCATCATTTCTTCGGGGCGCGTCTAGTCGCGCTCCGATATATCGTGTCATTAAATCGAAAGAAAAGATAAACATATCGCTTAAGCGTGCTGCTCGCGCGCGCGCACTGTCGAGGCGCACCCATATCCGCCCGATCAACCGCGTCGTGGCGACGGCGCGCGTCATCGGGAACCGCCTGAGCTTCGTCTCCCGAGTTCCGTGCAGCGTTAGAAAAGCTGCTGCCACAGCAGTAGGCGGGTGTCCCGTTTTTATTTTTTTTTCCTGAACATTTAGATGGCGAGTCGAAGAGATTGCGCAGGACGCACGAGGAGGAACTATAAGTAAACTAGCACTAAACACTTGGCCAAACTGTTCAGCATTCTTGTTGAGTCAAACTTTCGTGTAAAAGTTTAATTTACCTTCTTTGCATAACATTTTGCTTTGAAATGCAATGTATTCTGTTTCCTTCCCTTGCATGCTCGAATATTGCAATGAGTTTATGGTTGATGGGGGTTTAACGTCCCAAAGCGACTCAGGCTATGAGGGACGCCGTAGTGAAGGGCTCCGGAAATTTCGACCACCTGGGGTTCTTTAGCGTGCACTGACATCGCACAGTACATGGGCCTCTAGAATTTTACCTCCATCGAAATTCAACCGCCGCAGCTGGGATCGAACCCGCGTCTTTCGGGTCAGCAGCCAAGCACCAATATTTTAATTAGTGCTATTTTTGTAGTATATCTGTGTAATTTATGTGTGTATTCTTATGTGCCTGTATCTGGTATGCTTTGTTGCAACTGCAAAGCGATGTTGCCAGTGCAGGAGGCCTGCAGTCTTGTCAAGCTGTCGATGTAGCAGCTTTTTCTCCAGGCGCCTCCAGCATCGTGTATCAGCGACGCGAATAAAGTCATTATTATTATTATTATTATTATTAAAAGGTGACACAAGGTGAATTCCAGGCACAGCACATTGCTGCGAATAAGGCAACCCCCAAAAGCCCTGATCTCCTGTTTTGGTACCTCTGGTTTCTTGATTCTGCAGCTCAAAATTGAACCAATTAGGAATGTGGACACGTCCTAGTTCGCCTTGGGTACCAGCCTGAGGAGGTTGTTTTCGGGCGACGGCTCTCGAGTTTTCTGCAAACCTCTGCAGCGCGATTGCATGTACGAGTGGGCTTCTGAGCACTACTGATGCGTGTGTCCAACAGTGAAGCACACTTAGGGCGAAACACTGTGCAATCAAGCTAGGTCATAGACGCGACACTTCGGCAAATACGGCTCCTCTCCACGAGAAGCTTCGTTATAACAGGATTTCGCGGCGGACTATAAGCGCCATCCCACCCGCCACCTGAGCAGTAGGTGTTGCTGGAACTGTCGGTTGACACCGCAGAGAACAATTCTGGCAGCGCTAACCAAAAACGTGGTTACAGAGATAAAAAAGACAGGACGGGCGCTAGCTTTCAACAGCGTTATACTCGACGCAAACTAAATGTTACTTAACACGACTCGGATCCCCCACTACTTCACTAGAGCCACTTGTACAGTCAGTGCACACAAGTAATCCGAGCCGCCGCGTCGCCGACTGCTTCGCTGTTCGCGGCCCTCGAAAGGCGCACAAGTGACGACGGGTCGTTCGGAGTGCGCGGGGCGCGCTCTGCACAGGGCGGGAGGGAATGTGTGGGGCAGAGCGAAACGAGCGGTGCAACGGGAGGGCATCGACGATGGCGCTCGATTGCAGACAGCCAGAAGACGGCGACTATTAGCGCTGACGGGTGGAGACCGCGAGCCGCCCACTCGGCGGCGTGTGTCTACTCGCGGCAGCAAACAACGCCCTGTTGGCTCGCTCTGATGTCTACTGCCTGCCTCTTCAGCGGCTTTTCGCGAGCTTTTGTTGCTTGCTGCAGCTTGGCTGAGAGAGAGAGAGAGAAGAAAGGGGAGGAGGGGTGAGCTTCGCGGTCGCGTCGCTGAAGCTGTGCACCGCCTTGATATTGGAGAAGGCATGTGCCTGGTCGCCCAGCACGAAAGGAA